>NC_057736.1:34149341-34284228 GCF_004010195.1 Chiloscyllium plagiosum | reverse complement strand
AGTCTCTCTCGTCCCCACAGAACCTCCTATCTGTCGCCCTAACTATGGAGTCCCCAATGACTACTGCTCTGCTCCTCTTCCTCCTTCCCTTCTGAGCAGCAGGGACAGACTCTGTGCCAGAGCCCTGTGTCCCACTGCTTTCCCCTGGTAAGTCATTCCCCCCCCAACAGTATCCAAAACGGTATACTTATTGTTGAGAGGAATGGCCACAGGGGATCCCTGCACTGCCTGCCGGTTCCCTTTCTGTCCCCTGACTGTAATCCATCTGCCTTTTTCTTGTACCTGAGGAGTGACTAGCTCCCTGTAACACCTCTCAATAACCGTCTCTGCCTCCCGAATGATCCGAAGTTCGTCCAGCTCTAGCTCCAGTTCCCTAATGCGGTTTTCGAGGAGCTGGAGTTGGGTGCACTTCCCGCAGATGTAGTCAACAGGGACACTAGTGGTGACCCTTACCTCCCACATTCTGCAGGAGGAACATTCAACTGTCCTAACCTCCATTCCCACTATTCTAACTTCCCAAAGAGACTGTTGAAAAATAAGAAATAAAAAATAAACTCGTTACCTTACCAATCTGGTGCACAGAACCTTTTTTTTGGTAAGAGGAGGAGGATGGGTGGGAGACACTACTGGAGTAGTGTTTCAGGTAACGTAACCACACAAATATATGACTTCCCAGAAGTCCTTCACTCCTCCCTCTCACCTCTCGGCAAATGGAGGCCCCGAAGACTGAAGTAAGGTTTTTAAACAGTTAGACTCACCTTCCCAGAAGTCCTTCGCTCCTACCTCGCACCTCTCGGCAAATATCATCCCTCATCTCCTCCTTTGTGGTTTCACACAACTTTGGGCAATAGATTCTGTGGGCTCTATGACTACAATTTAAACCAGAGCTCCATGTTGTTTTACCTGACCACTGTTCACATTTTTACAGGAAATAATAGATAGTGATCAAGACTTTGAACTTGTTATTTTCTTCCCTATTCAAGCAGCACTAAAGCCATTTGTGCTGTTCTTTCTCATTCTAAACTCAGATAAACCAGCTCAATGCAGATTCAGCTTGACATGACTCACCTCTTCATTAATAATCTTGCTGAACTGCTGAGGAGTGACATTTAACTGAAAGTAGGAAGCCACCGAATATGCTGTTTACTGGCTACACGCTCAGTAGATGGCCCACTTGCAAGTGTAGCATATGCAATTCACAGCGAGCCTGCATTTCCTAAGAGTTAGCAGCTAACCATCTTAAAGGGGAATTTTGATTTGACTGCAGCACCTTGTGAAATGGTCTCACCATATTTATAGAGTGATAGAGATGTATAACACGGAAACAGACCCTCCGGTCCAACTCGTCCATGCCGACCAGATAATCTAAACCAATCTAGTCCCATTTACGAGTACTTGGTCCATATCCCTCTAAATCCTTCTTATACATATACCTATCCAGATGCTTTTTAAATGCTGAAGTTGTGTCAGCCTCCACTACTTACTCTGGTAGCTCATTCCATATATGCATCACCTTGCTCATTAGGTCCCTTTTAAATTTTTCGCCTCTCACCCGAAACCCAAGCCCTCTAGTTCTGGACTCCACCACCCCAGGGGAAAGACCTTGTCTACTTAGCATATCCATGCCCCTCATGATTTTATAAACCTCGAGAAGGTCACCCCTCAGCCTTCGATGGTCCAGGGAAAACAGCCCCAGCCTATTCAGCCTCTCGCTGTAACTCAAACCCTCCAACCCTGTCAATATCCTTGTGAACCTTTTCTGAACCTTTCACATTTCACAACATTTTTCTGATAGGAGGGAGAATGGAATTACCCACAATATTCTAAAGGCCTAAGGAATGAGACCATCATGGAGCAAGCCAGAGAGAGAGTTCCCAATACATCATCTGATGTCTCTTTTTCCCTCTACGGATGCTGTCTGAGTTTCTCTAGCAGTTTCTGTTTTCATTTCAGATTTCCAGCATCTGCAGTTGTTTGTTTATTTCTGTCTGATCTGATGTTGGGCTCTAGAGATGCCAAAGAGAAGATAATTTGTGTCTTCACATGAAACCTAGAAGTCTTCTGGGTACATATTATGAGTTGAATGGGAGCGGCTAACCACAAGCACCAATCCATAGAACCTGACCTCAAGGATCTGGTTCCAGTGCCACAGAAAATATGTTCAATGAAGCTCACCTGAGTAATCAAGGGTTCGTGACTGTCTCTTCAGATGTTACTCCTACCAGCCATACCGCCAACCTCAAAAATGTTCAATGGACCACATTCCCTTCAGTAATCATCTCAGGATTAAATATAATATAGAATAAGTGGGGAGGCAGTGGCCTAGTGGTATTTATCTCTGGATTGTTATTGCAGAAACCCGGCTGATGTTCTGGGGACCCAGGTTCCATGGCAGATGGTGGAATTTGAATTCAATAAAAGTCTGGAATTAAGAATCTAATGGTGACCATGATTCCATTGCCAATTGTTGGGAAAAAAAACCCCATCTGGTTTACCTATGCCTTCAGAGGATTGGTTTGCACTTTTTGGGCCAAAGGACCTGTTTCCACACTGTAGGGATTCTATAGTTTTGTAAGTCATTAAGCCTTTAGTTTGCAACTAAAAATCTGTGTCTGGAATTAATAATTCATAAAGTCTAGGATTGGTTATTCAAAAGTCTAGTGAGGAAACATTGCAGTAATGATTGGGGGTTCGTTGAAGGTTATATTTGCGGCCTCAGCTCCACTTACCACCCATTCACTCTTAATTCTTTTACTGCTCAAAACTCTGTCTATCTTTGCCTTAACAACATTCAACGAGGTAGCCTCAACTGCTTCACTGTGCAGGGAATTCCACAGATTCACAACCATTTGGGTGAAGAAGTTCCTCCACAACTCTGTCCTAAATCTGTAGGGTGATGCCAGGAAGGACTTTTCCAGAGGAGGAGCCACACACAAACCCCTCAAAAATCCCCTCTCAGGCCACCCCAGGAGTGGCCAGGCCTCTCCATCCCAACTACATTCTTCTTGTCCCTCACTGAGTCTTGAAGCTGAGGAAGGTCCACCTCCCTCAGCATGTCTGGGCCATCCAGTCACAAATGCCTCCAGGATCACCCAGCCAAATCTCCAGGGCTAGGAGGATTCCTCCACCCCAGCTGCAGAACCAGGTACTACATTGAGATGGAGAGAAAGTCTACCAAGGGTACTTTGGTGGCACACTGCATGGGTACCGGTACATGCATGGAGCCTGTGCCAGTGCCCCTACGAGCACAGCACAGCACCCAGGCAATGCCAGAAGTGATCAAAAGCAGGTCAGCTGCCACTTTCATCACTCTCGGCTATCATTGTGCTGACACCAATGCCAAGTGTTGGAAGATATTTGATACTGATTAAAAGTAAACAAGCAACAATATATTGACCGATATATCTAAAATGCTTAAAGCATTCTAGAATGCGTTAGAAGAACTCGACATGCAACTGTGCAGGGTTTCTCACTCCCCAGATGCTGCCAGACCTGCTGGGCTTTTTAGTTTTTTTTGTTTTTATATCCAAAAAGCTTAATTACTTTCAGTACATTGTTAATTATTTACAATGCAATGTCATCCAACGTGTGGTGCTTCATATTTTTTTGTCCGGTAATTTTGTTAATTGTTGAAATAATTCAGTTCAAATGTTCAAACTGGGCTACATGCAATAACTTATGAGCACAATAAGGTATATAATCTAGTAAAAATATTATTCTGTCCATTCTTCTTTAAGTTTCTTTGCACTTGCTCCTCCCAAGAGCAAATACTAATAAATTGTTAAATATTTTGGTTGCTTCTTTGAAAATGTGTAATGCTATAAAGAGTATTCAGCTATTCATATCTGCACCCATTTTATAATTACTCTTGTAACCTTATAAACTTTCTAAATTGTGGGTAGTTGATGGTCTAATTGTATTATCACTGAACTGTCAGTCCAGAAACTCAGGTAATATTCCTCAAATTTGACATCTGAATTCAATAAATAATCTGGAATTAAGGGTCTAATGGCAATTATGAAATCAATATTGATTGTCAGGGGAAAAACTCATCTGGGTCGTTTATGAAAGGAAGTCTGCAATCCTTACCTGGTCTGGCCCTACATGTGACTCCAGAGCAATGTGGTTGATTCTGAACTCCCCTCTGCGCAATTAGGGATGGGCAATAAATGCTGCTTAGCCAGTGACATTCACATCCTGTGAATGAATTTTTAAAAATCTTTACAAATAGGTTAGTACAGAATTGATGTCTTCTGAAATATTGTACATTTTGCACAGCTTTCAGTTATCTACTCCTTTGGGAAAGAACTCCTAATCTATCATTTTGCTTTAAACTTGCAAACAAAGGATGTATGCTTTACCTGTTACAAAGTAATACCCTTAATTATTCATCGAAACATGCTAAAAAGAGAAACAAACTTTTCCTCCTGCCCTCATCAGAGCTGCACACAAGCAAGCAAGCATGGAAGGAGAAGAGGATATTGATTGGTTGAGTTATAGTGATGCAGCATAAAGTGTTAGCTATCCTCAGTTGCAAATCGACATTTTTGCAAGGGCTTAGTAAACAATTCTTCCTGTTGTGGTTTCATTACCCATTATTCACCTGCTACAACAACTTGTTGCTTCCTGGCAGCCTAGACTCCTTATTAATCTTAATCATACAGACTTTCACAATTATCACTATTTGAACTACCCTGTTTTCTCATCTATTGCTTTTCATCTTGGATACCTTGACCTCTTTCATCAGGGTTCTCAAGTCAAAAATTACACCTGCCATTTTACATTTTTCTTCATTTCGGGTTCAACACTTACATACTGCTCTAAGAAAAACAAGCAGTCTATATCGAATTCCATGAAGTTAATGTATTTTCTTCTCATGTCTTTTGAGAATATTATAAGCATCAAAAATTAGAGATAATTTGTTATTGGATCCAAATCCCAGGTACAATTTAAATATGAAGCCTGCTTTAATGCTCAATGACACTTTAGAAGCAGATGTTTTCAAAAATGAGAATACATTATGACGGTTATAGGATGTGATTTATTTCTCATGAGCAGGCTGGCCTGAAAATTGAAGAGTGAAGATGTACAACAGAGTTATGATCAGTGTTGTCAACAAGACAAATCACATCTTCAGAATATGATTGCTGCTGGTCTTCCTTGGTTGGAATGCATCTAAAAGACAGTTAAAGAATCAGGTCAAGCCACAGATATAAAAGGATTCAAAAATGACTCGGTGTTCTAACTTCCTTCACAGATTAGTTCGAGTGCAGCTAAAGGCAACACAATTGCATATTTGTTGGTTATATAATTTTGTTTTGAACATATGAGTGCTTATCATTTCGAACATTTTAATCACATACATATATGCAGTAGCATTACGACTACTAGATGCCTTAAGGGCATTGCAAGGGGATTACAGCATTGTTATATTGGACTCTGTATTGCTCTATGCTCAGATGTTTTAATTGCTGGTTAAATTTCTCAACCTTACTAAATTAATCTTCAAAATTTGAAACGATGAAATAAGGTTTAATGGGTCATCTTCAGTATTTCATCTAAGTGTCAATTATTCATGTGTGAACTTAGGAAATATGTATTCTATTACTGCTTGGCCATGGAAACCATTGTAAATGGTCTTCTTTTCACTTCACACACATGCACAATACTTGAATAGAATAATCATTATATTGTAATGAGAAAAGCAAATTGTACATTGCATAACAAACATTGTAAAAACGCCATCCCATATTCCCAATTCCTTCGCCTTCGCCGCATCTGCTCCCAGGAGGACCAATTCCAATACCGAACAACCCTGATGGCCTCCTTCTTCAAAGACCGCAATTTCCCCTCAGACATAGTTGACAATGCTCTCCACCGCATCTCCTCCACTTCCCGCTCCTCCGCTCTTGAACCCCGCCCCTCCAATCGCCACCAGGATAGAACCCCACGAGTACTCACCTACCACCCCACCAACCTCCAGATACATCGGATCATCCTTTGTCATTTCCGCCACCTCTAAACGGATCCCACCACCAAGGATATATTTCCCTCCCCACCCCTATCAGCGTTCCGGAAAGACCAGTCCCTCCGCAACTCCCTTGTCAGATCCACACCCCCCACCAACCCAACCTCCACTCCCGGCACCTTTCCCTGCAACTGCAAAAAATGCAAAACTTGCGCCCACACCTCCACCCTCACTTCCCTCCAAGGCCCCAAGGGATCCTTCAATTTCCATCAAAAATTCACCTGCACCTCCACATACATCATTTACTGCATCTGCTGCACCCGATGTGGCCTCCTATACATTGGGGAGACAGGCCACCTATTTGTGGAACGTTTCAGAGAACACCTCTCGGACACCCGCAGCAACCAACCCAACCGCCCCATGGCTGAACACTTTAACTCCCCCTCCCACTCCACCAAGGATATGCAGGTCCTTGGCCTCCTCCATCGCCAGACCATGGCAACACAACCCTCCAACTACAAGGGATGAATGCAGATTTCTCCAGCTTCCTCATTTCCCGTCCCTGATGCTACCTGACCTGCTGCACTTTTCCAGCAACACATTTTTAAGTTCTGATCCCCAGCATCTGCAGTCCTCACTTTCTCCTTAACAAACATTGTAACCTTGAAAGAAGATGGCAGTCCTTTGAATCACATTCATGATGGTAAAGCATTCTCTCTAAAAGTCTCCCGTTCAAACAAATTACTTTGCTATTGCAGTGGTTAAAGGTAGTACATGGTACAGTACCCATCGTACAGATGAGATGGGTCCAGATTTATTTATTGATTGTGACTAGGGTGGAAGTTGTGTAAATACAATTGGCCTTAGGTTCCATGGTTGTTTGCTTTTTATTTTCTTCTCTGACCTGAGGTATTGACCAGATTGGTCTTATTCTATTTTTTGTGGACAGCACATACCCAGGCTAAGTTTCACTTGGTCAGACTGTTGTCAGTTTTGTGGTTTCAGCAGTATGTCTATTTCTGGAGAACAAGTTTTCATCACTATGGATGGAATGTTGTTGAGACCCATAGCTTTTGCTATACCAGAGCACCCGTCTGTTATTTGGTATCATGTGGACTGAATTGAGTTAGCTGATAACTGAGACCTCGGATGCTAAGGTCCTCGGGAGGACGTTAAAATAGAACACTTACTCAGCATTTCAGAATAAAGATCATTGCAAGTGCTTCAATGGTGTCTTTCTGTAGTCACATGCTGAGTTCCTCCATCATTGATGGTGGAGGATGTTCATGGAGCCTCTGACTCCCATTAGTTGTATAAATGGTCCATTATGACTGGTGTGAAAGGGCTGTACCTATTGTTATGGATCAGTCAGGAGAAAGAATATTATTTATCATTGTTTTGTGATTGTTAGAATGTGGAAAAGAAACACCACTGGAGTTGCCATTGCACTGATTTAATAAGTTTTCATGTCAAGTTTGGTGCTGAGCACAGCTACATTAAAGGAATTCTGAAGCATGACTTGAAGCATGATTGAAGTGCTTTGGTATCTTCTTGAAAGGAGCAAAAGCAGAAGGTCATCCCTTTTAAGAGGCCAGTCAGTCTCCGTTAAGTCTACTACGAACAAACCTTGGTTTGAGCTATTGTTTTCTCCTGCTGTCTGCCCTAACACAGATCCAAACCATTGACAAAATCCATCACTCATGGTTTAAAAAAGGCAAGTCCCAAATTCAGATCAGCCAGAATAGGGATCCAATGTCAAGCCATCGGTACCAATCTGATCCAGGCCTGTTATCCTGCCAACTGCCCAACACCGTGACCAGCCATTGCCTAAAGCAGTCTGAGGCAACGTACATTTTTCTATACATGCTGATACCTGGGGCTGTAAACAGTGAATCTTCACTTTTCTTTCCATCACACCATTTACCAGAATTCTCTCCCACTCTTACCACCTGTCATTGGCAAATATTGAATAATTTATGATTTGATAGTTAAATTGTTTGGCCACAACATGAACACAACATCCTTGGCCAAAGGATGATGAAGGGCTAATTCCTGATGAAGGGCTTATGCCCGAAATTTTGATTCTTCTGCTCCTGGGATGCTGCCTGACCTGCTGTGCTTTTTCAGCACCACACACTCAATCTTTGGTCAAAGTGATGGAGTGGAAACTGACCCCAGAAATTCTGGATCAGAGGCAGGGACACTACATATTTCAGCACAAAATCTCTGATCTGAGCTGAAATTTGAGATATATTTGTTGGTTATCACAAAAAGAGGCTGTTGAGGAAGAAAGGAAAAGTATATTTCTAGCCTAAGACTCAGGGCTGGAGAGTTTTGCTATTTAGTAGTTCATGGAGAATTTTATTGAACTTCTTTCTCAGTCTGGAAATACAATTCTGTTCAGTCATGTGTTCTGTACATATAAACCAGATTCTTGTTTTTACATTGACCTTGTCACAACAGAGATTTAATCGGTTCCACCACTTAGAAGATTAATGAATTTCTTGTACCAAAGACACAGTTCCTGTTTGCAGAACAGGGTGGACTCATTATTATATCCCTTGGGCTATTCTACTGTGTAACTAGACATTGGATAGTGGAGGGTTGCTTTATTATACAAGAAATTGGAATTAACGTACAGATATAATCAATTCCTGGAAGATAAAGCAAAAAGAGAAATTACTGGGAAATGCAGCAGGTCTGGCAGCATTTGTGAAGAACAAAATGCCACTTTGAGTCCACTGACCCTCCATCAAAACTGACAGCAGCTAAGAGAAGATGGTTTTTATTGCTGATGACTGGAGATGGTGGGGGTGGGGGGCTGAAGCGGGGCGGGGGGTTGGGGGGTGTAGAAGTGAGTGTATAGCTGGACAGCGAGCCCAGAGAGAGCGAGAAAAGCTAAGGAGGGCAGCCAAAGGAATGGTTGACCATTGGGCAGGGAAGAAGAGGAGCTAGACAGGTGATAATGGGGACTATGAGTAGGTGAAAATGGGTTGGCTGTGCTGACAGGAATGCATTTTAAAACTGGCCTGAGGTCTGGGTACAGTTAATGGACATGGAAGGAGCCATTCATGCTCCATGCCGTTGAAGAACATCATGGCAGACCTAAAGCATGTCATTATGTCAGGAACATGGATTATTTTAACAGAATAATGCCAACATCCATTTAGCCTACTTGCTATCATTCCAGTAGTTGCATGATACAACAAAATTAAGTTATTGTGTTAACATAGCAATCTCTACATCAGACCGAGTGAGAAAAGGTCCAGAAAGAGTTAGAGATCCAACCATAGCTCCAAAGCATGCCACCCTACCAAATGTCATGTCTTCAGTTAGCTAAATAATCTAAAAGGTTATTTCTTCAATACATCGATTCAGTTTCTAGTTGAATAGATCAATAGTACCTGTTCTGTTGAACCTGAAGTATTAACTCTGCTTTTGTCTTCACAGTGCTGCCTGACCTACTAAGTATTTCCAGCATTTTCGTTTACTTCTGACTTCAGATTTCCAGTATCTGCAGTACTTCCCTGCTCCATAACAGTATCTGCTCTGACCAGGCAGAATCTTATCTGGCACTCCTAAGTATCTTTGGTGACTGAAAGCTGGGAATTTGAGAAACTTGTGAAACAAATTATCTACCCAGTCCATTCCTGTGTCCAGGCCAACATACTGAAGGTGAGGAGAAACTGGCACTGGCTACCTGTCTGTTGACTGTGGGTAGCCAATCACAATTATCAATATGGAACCAACAGAGGTGAAATCTGAATGGTTCATTGTACTTCAGCTTTGCTAGCACTTTGGAAGCCCAGCTAGTATGCGTACACAGTGTGAAAGCATCTGCATTGTTTGACTGTGCATTTTTAAGATCTTCCAAAACCTGGTCGATATTCAGATAGCTTGCGTTTTTTTTTTACTTTTGAGTGATAAACTTCTATTTTAATGAAAAAGAAAATTTTCAGATTTGTGAGCCATGTTAAGTATCTATAGATGAACAATCAAGCCAGATTTCAATCTGGGATTGGATATGTCCCGTAATAACATGAGTTGGGATTCTAACAACATGTGAGGGGAAGAGATCACAATTGACTGTGGTATCCTGTCCTATTTATAGCAGAAGCATCTAAACACAGCAATCACCACCAACCCACCAGAACACTGCCAAAAACATTGCATGATGACCATGATCATTTTGAACTTGCAGGATGTGAGAAAAGAGAAGTCCCTTGTACCACTTGCTGTTCTGAATGCAAGATCATGGCACCACAGTCCTGCTGGAGACATTTTTATGCAAACGCCAACCATGGCTTCTGAACACAGCTTTTTTCTTTCATTGTTAGGGAACAGTATGTCCACTCACACCCTCACAGTCTACAGCAGCATATCCAAAGGAAGCATTGTTGAAGTAGGATGTTGCCTTTCACCTTTTACCTGCCAAGACAAGTCTGGCTTCTCTCTCCTTCGCAATGCCAACAGCTTCAATTTATGTCAATGAAATTCCTTTTGACTAAGTGGCATTGTAATTGCAATGTGTGGGTAATCATCAAACCTGCTGATGCTAATTTGTCAGGAAACTTGCAAATCATAATATAATTCCAGTGGTTATGGTGAAAATCCAGTAATGTATGCACTGCACTTATTTCTGGGTTTCCTCCATGTAATTGAAACTGTCTGTCCCCCTTCCATGCTATGAACTTAAAATCCAACATAACCCCTCCTTTTATGCATAGGCTGCATCTCCTGGTTCTGAACTTCTGAAAGTTTAAAAGTACACATCATAGGCAATAAAACAACGAACTGGAGATCTGAAACACACAACAGCAGGTCTGGTAGCATCTGTGGACAGAAAACAGAGTTAATGTTTCAAGTCCAGTGTACTTGCTTCAGTGTACTGGCCAATGTTATGTAGTCCCTTAAAACAAAAAAAACTCAAAGTTCTCCAGTCCATGAGAGCATCAATTTACATTATCGCCTGTCATAATCCAATCCTCTAACCTCTTACTCATTCTGATTGATCTTCTTGGATCAAGAACTCTTCAATAATTTGAATATCCTTTTTATACTGAGGAAGCTAGAACAGAATACAGTGATCTCAGTGTGGACACAACAGAGATTTATAAAGTGGCAGATTTTATAACTTGTTTTGCTCAAAAATTGATGTTTCAAGCCCACCCAAACATATGGCTTGTTTCTCACATTGCTGTAGGTACTTTTATGACCCCCATTAACTTGTTATCAACCTGAATTAGATTCCCTACAGTATGGAAACAGGCCCTTCAGCCCAACAAGTCCACATCGACACTCCGAAGAGCAACCCACCCAGACCCATTCTCCTACATTTACCTTTGACTAATCCACCAAACACTACAGGCAATTTAGCATGGCCAATTCACCTAACGTACACATTATTGAACTGTGGGAAGAAACTGGAGCACCTGGAGGAAACCCATACAGACACGGGGAGAATGTGCAAACTCCACACAGACAGTTGCCCGAGGCAGGAATTGAACCCCATGCCGCCCTGTCCTCAGGACTCCAGATCTCTCCCACTTCTCATTCCTGATTATTATTTCCTTTCTATTTTAATTGTCTTATAAGGAGATATTAAGAAGGTAGGACTTGTACTTGGTGGGAGAATTTAGGTTCAGAGGACTAAATCTCAGTGTAAATAGTCACTCAGTTACAACAGAAATTAGAAGGACTTTTTCTTCTTTCAGAAAATATTGAATCTGTGGAATTAGGGCAGCACAGTGGCTCAGTGGTTAACACTGCTGCCTCACAGCACCAGGGACTTGTGTTTGATTCCACCCTTGGGTGACTGTCTGTGTGGAGTTTTACATTCTCCTCATACCTGCATGGGTTTCCTCCAGGTGCTCCAGTTTCCTCCCAAAGATGTGCAGGTTAGGTGAATTGGCCATGCTATATTGCCTATAATGTCTCAGGATGTGCAGTCTGGATGGATGAGCCGTGAGAATTGCAGGATTTCAGGGACAACGGAGTGAGTCGGCGGGGGATAGTCTTCAGAGGGTCAGTGTGGACTAGCTGGGATAAATGGCCAGTTTCTGCACTGTAGGGATGCTATGATTTATCCAAGAGGGCTGTAGAGTTTGAAAATGTTTTCAAGTTTATAAGGTAAAAGATGTGACCCCTGTTGGTGATCTTCATCCCTTTCATTTGACACACAACATGGGTCAACACAAACAGTCAAATGGTATGACATTTGACCTCCGTTAACACAGAGCTGAGGACTGCAGAATGGATATTGCTATAATATGTCCAGTTTGGGGAGGTGTCCAGAACATCCAGCATTTTTGACCTGGGATCAGCTCCCAACGAGAGTCCTCTGGAGACAAGAGGATGGTGCTGGGTCCAAAGGAGAAACATACAGGACTCAAAAATGTATTTCTGTTTCTCTCATAGTAGATCCTGCAGACCTGTTGTCTTTCTCCAGCACTTTCTGTTTTTATTTCCAGTGATTGGTGTCTGGACAAATGCAGCTCCAGCAACATCAAGAGGCTTGACATCATCCAGAACAAAGCATCCTGCCTGATTGGTATCACATCCACAAACGTTCCTTGCTCCCACTGCCAATGCTCAGTAGCAGCAGTGTGTACCATCTACAAGATGCACTGCAGAAATTCTCCAAGCCTCTGCACCTTCCAAACCCTCAAGCAAGACCATTCAGGAAGATGAGGGTAGCAGGTATTTGACAGCACCACCACTTGCAAGTTCCCTTCCATGCCACGCAGTATCCTGATGTGAAAATGTACTGAATTTCTTCCATGCTGCCGGGTCAAAATCTTGGAATTCCCTTCCTAACAGCATTGTAAGTCTACTCACAGCAAATGAACTGCAACGATTTGAGAAGGTAGCTCATCACCAACTTCTCAAGGACAATTAGACATGGGTAATAATTGTTGGCCCAGCCAATGATATCTGTATTCTCTGAATAATAAAAAAAAAACTAGAACCACCCAGCTTGTAACACAGTCTTCTCTAGAGTACAGGCAATTGACACTACTATCTGTATGCAAGATGTAATCCAAATCAGGATATTACCAGTAAAATCTTGGAAAACCTGAGCCTTTTCCAGAATTTCACTATTTCATCCAATCAACTCACTGAATTGGCTTTTGTTTTCAGCAAAAGAGTTCTTGCAGGGAGTCATGTGATCATGCCAAGTGTACTTAGCTATTTCTATGACCTCATCACTGTGAGGTTTGATGCTACCGCAGAATTGGAAATTGCTGCAGTTTGTAAATTCATTTTGTTTAAAAATCCAGGAAGTGCTTTCGACACCCAAATCACTTCCTTCTTTGCTTTTATAGCAGTGACAACTGCTGTTCAGTGCAGTATTAGTACAACACATTTATAACATGACCACTTCACATATACAAATACTTATCAAAATAAAGAAAACATCATATTCCTTTCTGATTGTGCATTTTTACCAGTCCATAGCTGTATAAAAGGGAGTTTACACTAATCATTTTGCCTGCAATATAGGTGCGTTGCAGAGAGATGCCTGTAGGTGGCAAGTATGTTACAGGATTTAGCCTGAATTGTCTGGATGGTCTCTAATGCTCTGTCTTTCTTTCTCTATATATTCCATAAACCAACTCAAGCCTTTTATTGTAGATGTTTGAAATATAGTGTGCAATACAATATCAGAAATTTATTTTTCTTTAGCTATGCAAGACTTTTGAGGAAAGAGATTGTTGACTCATATTTTAAAACTATAAATCACAGCATTTTCATACCGAAACTAAATTGAAATCTCTGGTCACTCAGGAATCGGGGGAGTCAAACATCAGAAGGAGGGAGTTGACCCTCAAGTGAGATCGAGACCTAATTCTCAATTTAGGTAACAGAATGATGGCACTGCCACTGCAATTGCTTAGTAAATCAAGCTGCAACATAAAGCAACCTTTGTAAGTACACACACAAAAATGACACCAAGGTTATGAAGCAATCTGATTCAGCCTGAGACAGGTGCCAGGGTGAGGGCTGGAGTCGATGGCTCGGAAATGGATTTTGTGGCTTTTCAATATTTAATTAGAGGAAATGTGCGCTCATCCAGTATTGGATGTGGGACAAGCAGTCAGACAATCCAGTCAGAGTGGATGTGAAGAGAGAGGTGGTAATGAGAGAGCTGGGTGTCATCAGCACATGAAGGACATTGACCAAGTCTTCAAATGATGTATGTCAGAGAGAAATGGTGAGGACGAGGGGAGTAAAAAAAATCGATCACTAGGGGACGCCAGAGGTAATGTTGTCTTTAGTGGGATAAGAGATCACTTTAGGTATTTGATGGGCTGGATAAGAATGGAACCGGTCAATGTAATCTCCACTTGGCTGGATGACAATGGAGATGTGTTGGAAAACACATGATTAGTCAATCATGTTGAAGATTGCCGATAGGTCATAAATAATAAGAGGGCGACAGGTCATCTTTGTTACTGCTACAAAGGATGTCACTTCTGCCTTTAAAAAACACATTGAAGTACTGTTGCATGGAAAGAAATTTGATTGGAGGAATTCATACATGGTGATCCAAACAAAATGAGCAGGGATTTGGGGATTCGTAGTCTGTGCAAGAATATTGGAGAGAAAAGAGAGGTTAGAGAAGGAACAGAAATAACAAAAGAGCTAATCTACAGTTTTGTATATCAAGTAAGCAATAAAGCACTAAAATTATGCTTCACAATGCACGATCTGAGGTCAATACTTTTTGAAAGACGAATGATGGCTGAAACACCTTTTTAAAAAATCTCAAGGAAAGAGATGTGTGTTGGAAATAAATTGTAACAATCAGAAAGTAGGCCAGTCATAGAGTCACAGAGATGTACAGCATGGAAACAGAATCTTCCATCCAACTTGTCCATGCCACCCAGATATCCTAATCTAATCTAGTCCCATTTGCCAGTACTTGGCCCAAATCCCTCTAAACCCTTCCTTTTCATATACCTATCCAGATGCCTTTTAAATGCTGTAATTGTACCAGCCTCCACCATTTCCTCTGGCAGGTCATTCCATACATGCACCATCCTCTGTGTAAAAGGCCCCTTAGGTCCATTTTATATCCTCCCCCTCTCACCCTTAATCTATGCCCTCTAGTTCTGGATTCCCCCACCCCAGGGAAAAAACCTTGTCTATTTATCCTGTCCATGCCCATCATGATTTTATAAACCTCTATAAGGTCACCCTTCAGTCTCCGATGCTCCAGGGAAAACAGCCCCAGCCTCTTCAACCACTCCCTATGGCACAAACCCTCCAACCCTGACAACATGCTGGAAAGATTAAGGTAATGAGAGTAGGGAAAAAATACGAGATTGAACAGAAATTAAGGAATTCAGAAAACTAATACATGGAAAATAATTAAGCACATATAAAAGAAAGAAAAGTAATGTGATTGAAATTTAAAAGGTGGTTAGACTTGTGTTTGTGTGTTACTGTGTGTTACTGTGTGGGAGTCTTTGAAAATGAAAGGGTGATGGGGTGGAATCAGACAGCAATTCCTCCCAAATAAGAATAAAGCAGTTCTTTCAAGTAGCATTTTGTTTTCCATTGGCTGCTGGCCACCACATCACACTGCAGACAACAGAACGATTGAAAAGCTAAACAAGTTCGGAGAGTGTTTCTTGGGAGTCTCACTACTCATGAGCTGGAACTTAAATTGCAGCTGACTTTCAGCATCATGCATTCAGGTTGGGTGATGCAGTCTACTTAGATCTACAGCACAAACTCTGCCACAAACTATCCTGCAAGCTGCAATTTAATAACATTTTCTACATGAATGTGGGAAACAGCAGGACCTCACATTTTAGGGACATCATAGAACATTCCCATCGGTCCTGGGTTGCTGCCAGAAGGAGGTACCCAGAGGTAGCTTCATAATTTCTAATGCATGCTTGGCATCTTCATGATTTTTTGCTGTTAGGGGAATGGTTCATTGTGACCAGCTCGAGAGATTTAGGTCAACTGCTTGCATGTCATTGACATGATTTTTATCTGTACACCATAGATAACTCATGATATTGCTGTGTTTCAAATATCAGATTCTGAGCAAGACAGACTCTATATTACTTTCCAGGAAAATTGTGGATATTCTTTTTTAAAAACAACAAGACTAGAATGGATAATTATAATTTCATTTGTAATTGTCTAGAAATACTCTTTCAGTATCTAAAGAAAAATAAAATACACTTAATCAAAACAGAAAAGATATGGAGAAACTCAGCAGGTCTGACAGCTCTTTGGAGAAAGAAACAATATTAACATTTCTGGTTAGTGATCCTCTATTAAAGCAGTTCTGAAATTGTTTGTTTTTATTTCAGATTTTCTGCAACAATGTTAATATATATATGAATAACAAATCAACAAATCTCAGAAAACGTGCTTTTCCTGAGACATATATTAATGATCTAGATTTTGGTGTGTGAGCTTCAAAGTTTGCAGATGACACTAAATTTGGAACAACTGTAAGCCATGAGAAGGACAATGCAGAATTCCAAACGGACATTGACAGATTGTTGGGGTGCGTACTTAGGTGACAGATGAGTTTCAATGCAGTGTAGTATGAGATGATGCGTTTGATGTACAATTCTAAAGAGCAAATGGACTTTTGCCTATATGTACACAGATTAGTGATGGTGGCAGGACAGGGTGAGAAGGGAACTAAGAGAGGCATAAAATATCTTTGGCTTTATTAATTGGACATAGAGTACACGAGCAACCAGATGATGTATATACGTATATGCTTGCATAAGTCACTTATTGGACATTGGCTGGAGCATTGTGAACAGTTCTGAGTGCTGCAGTCACCACCACCTTCTTAAGGGCAACTAGGGACGAGCAATAAATGCTGGCCAGCCAGCAACTCCCACATCCCCTGAGTGAATAAAAATTAAAGTTCCAGGAAGGATATGAACATACTGGAGTAAGGACAAAAGTGGTTTACAAGAATGCTTCCAAGAATTATAAATGTCAGTTATGAGGATAGATTAAAGAAATTGGGACTGCTCTCCTTGGAGAGAAGAAAGCTAAGTGGAGATTCAATAGAGATCTTGATAACCATGAGGAGTCTGGGTGGAACATATAGGGATAAACTGTTCCCACTTTTTAAAGAAACATGAACCAGAGATATTTAAGTGAGCTGCAAAAGAAACCAGGGTAATATAAGAAAATAAACTTAATAATTCAGTGAGAACTCTGGATATGGAATGAACTTTGTGGAAATGTGTTGGAGAGGTTTGATTTCACAATTTTCAAATAGGAAGTGATGATCATTTGAAGAGCCAGTATATGCAGAATGGATCAAATGGCCTTCTTCCATCCTGAAGGCCTTCTGTGATTCTCAGATTCTTTGATCAAGTTCACAATCAATTTTAAATGTTTGCATGAATTTAACAGGCATTTTTAAATTTTAATTTAAAGTTTAGTAAAAATGTTTAGAGCCTTTAGGCATTTAATTTAATTTTGTGCATACGTAAAACCAACTTTTGTACAGTGCATATGTTGAACCAGTAAATGACGAAATGAACCAGTGAAATTTGAGATGTATGATCTATACTCAATATGCACAAAACATTAATTCAATCTGCTTCCATTGTGTAAGAAACCTTAACGTAGAAACAGCATAATAAGAAAAATTTTAAATTCATTTAAAATATCTTGTGGTATTGTAATTGTTTTTAACAATGTTTGTAAAGGCATTTTCAGAGTTGACAACAATTGTAAAAGTGCTTGATTGTAATTTTCTTGGACATCCATAAATATTTGACCTATGTGACCAGGCAGTGCATGGCCAGCAAACATTATTAACAGGAAGGACATTAAGATATGGATGCCATGTGGCCAGATGCAAAGGGAAGATGCAGATACAGCGAGAAGGCAGACAGAAGGCAGAACACATCAATTTCTTCTCTGGACATCTCTCTTTGGAAGATGACATTTTTTCCTTCTTAAAAATCAGAAAGATGCGAGATGCCGGGTTGCATCGTAATGCAATGTGCAAGCCAGATCAAGATGTCTAAAACATGGAAAACCATGTGAATAGTGTGGAGATACAATCGTTCAACATGCGCTCCCAGAAGTGGCCAAATGGAGTATATTCACTTGCTTGTGAAGAAAGTCTGGAAAGATACATCAACAGGACTGTCGTGATCCGAGGGAAGGGGATTCACAGAAGTCGGTGAAAACTGCACCCATGAAAATCAGAGGGGAAAGCTATTACAGAGTAGGACTCCTTACGAACCCTGTATGAATAAAGGTTTAGAACTAGAGAAATGAGCAAGAGAGAAAAGAAATAAAGAAAAGGATGTAAAGTCAAAATGGAGCATGAGTTCTGAATATACAAAATTAATGCAGAAAAGTGAGTACGACTCAGAACTTTTCTACTTAATTTTGATTTGGTGAAGCATTTTCATTTTGAATATAAACTTAGTGAAGAGAGAGTGGAGCTGTACTTTTTGTCCTTGGAGAGAATTATCATATATCTGAATTGACCAGAACAACAGTGAGCTGGGATCCTACAAGGTGTTCAGGGAAGGAAGTTTTGGAATATACTAATTTCTTTCAGCAGTGCACTTGCGTGATTATGAGGAGGTGAAAGCTCTTGCATTTGAGCCAATGTGACAGTGTCAGAGCAGAGAAGCAGAAATTTAAGAAAGAGAATGAGCTCGGCCTATGTAGAGTATGGCATGCAAAAGGAAATGGCGTATGATAGGTAGTATCGATCAATATTGATGAAACACACTTTTGATATCCTCAGAGAAATGGTGTTGGTGAAAGAATTTAAAAAAAAATCTCTTTGGAATTAAAGATTCAAAATGAAAGAAACCACATATGAGGATTAACAAAATGGCCCATTTTGGAATTTTTCTGAGAGACTGGAATCAAAGGAAGACTAGTGAACCGGACAAGTCAGACTCTGCTGAGAAATAAATACAATGACCCAAGACCTTCTGAGGTTAATCGGAATACAGGTTCAGAGAAGAGACACAGCTTGAGGGGGCTGACCTACTAATTTGCCACAAGAGAGGTCATGTGAAGGTTAAATGTTGGATATTGAAAAGTAAGACTGTGGCATTTGTATAGTTGCACAGAGCTCCTCTAGAAACGACTACCATCATGGGTAAAATGTCGGACAAGTACCTTCTCTTGTGCTTATAATAGACTATAGCTGGATGCAGGAAATTGTTGTCATTTTCTGTTTGGGGCAAAAGTGTCACTGCTTTTGCCTGGTGGGGCATGCAACTGAAATGTTATTGTAATTATACAAGGGAGGACACAATCATTGATGTTGGCCAATGATGTGAGTTTACCCTCTTCTCCAGATAATTGAATAAACATCCAATTATAAGTCTGGGGGGAGGGGATCAATAGAAACCATTTATATGAACCTTTATACAGAGTTAATTTAATATGTGGTCTTGGGATGATCTGTGTTTTACCTATGTAGATTTCTTGTTAGGAAGTGCAGTTGTTCAGGGGTACAGTTTTACTGTCTCTGCTGGTTTGGGGAAAGCAAATTAAGGCTGTTGAAACTCAAATTGCACAGGAAAAGCTGACTGACCTAAGACAATCATTTCTCCCCCTGTAAGCTTTTTCAAGAATTAATATTTTGACAAAAGAAGTGTCCCAACAGTCAATCATTCAGCCTACTAATTTTAAAATGGCATTGAAGCAACGAGCTGAAACAGAAAAATGTTAATTGCAGTTGGTGACAAGCTAAAAGTGTCTGAATTAAAGTGCAAAATGTATGAGCAAGGTAAAGTAAAGCAGAGAAGCAGCTGAGAAATGCTTCAAATGAGAGTCAAAAAGTTGACTCCAATGCTGATTCGACAGAACTATAAGGAAGGGTACCTTTCCTTTAAAATATTTTGAACTTCAAAGTAAAGAGGCAATTTCTGTCACTGGAATGGGATTAAACAAAGTTTAGTTTCATTAGGAAGAATAAAAATAAAATGAAATCAAGAAAATGTACAAATTGAACACAAGATAATAACAAGATTTCTGAGCTGAGCATCACATTAACTTGAAAAAATGCTCTTAAAGAACAATAAGCTGCCTGTGCAAAAGGAGGATGCACCTCCTGGAAAGGAAAACTGAGGAGTTAAGTCACGCTTAGATGTCAAAGCTAAAAAAAATCCTGAAATCAAACATGATGAGATGAATTCAGTTGTTACGAATGACAATTTGAAGTTTAGCTCGTCTGAATATTTCTCAAGTACTTCAGACATTATAAAGGTCATGGAAGGTAATAGAAATCAGATGTTAAGAGCTGAACAAAGTGCGTCAGTGCCTGTTTAAAAAATTTGAGGAGAAAGTGAGGTCTGCAGATGCTGGAGATCAGAGCTGAAAATGTGTTGCTGGAAAAGCGCAGCAGGTCAGGCAGCATCCAGGGAACAGGAGAATCGACGTTTTGGGCATAAGCCCTTTTTCAGGAATGGAGGTGGGGTCCATTCCTGATGAAGGACTTTTGCCTGAAACATAGATTTTTCTGCTCCTTGGATGCTACCTGACCTGCTATGCTTTACAGCACCACTCTAATCAAGAGACTGGGGTTCAAGTCCCATTTGCTCCAGAAACTTGTAATAACATTACTGAACAGACTGAATTTATAGACTGAATTTTAGAAAAGCAAGATGAAGAGTACCAAACCAGGGCACTAGTCTACACAAGCCACTGCTCTGGTTAGATTAGATTACTTTACAGTGTGGAAACAGATCCTTGGGCCCAAAAAGTCCACACCGACCCACTGAAGCACAACCCACTCCCCTATATTTACCCCTTCACCTAACACTACAGGCAATTTAGCATGGCCAATTCCCCTAATCTGCACATTTTTGGATTGTGGGAGGAAACCGGAGCACCCGGAGGAGACCCGCACAGACACGGGGAGAATGTGCAAACAGTCAGCTGCCTGAGGTGAGGATTGAACCCGGGTTTCTGGCACTGTGAGGCAGCAGTGCTAACCATTGTGCCATCGTGCTGCCCATTAGAAAAAAAGTGTTTCTAGAAAAGTTCAAAACCAATGAAGTTTGGTTGTCCAGCCATTTACACTAAATGTTGAGCGTGTTACAGTCCAAAAACAAGTGCAATTGTATATATCATGGTGAATATTTAAAGAAGATTTAACACATTGTGCAGGCTGACTAAAAAAACGACCTAAAACCCGGAGAGCTGTATGAATAGCTCAGAGAATAGTTTGGAAATTATGAACTGTATTGGTATTAGTTGGTTAGCGAAAAAGGAATTATTGGAAAACCATATCAACAGGACTGTTGTGACTCAAAGGAGAGAGGGTTCATAGAGGGTGGACTGCTGATGGTAATTCTATCTGTGAAATTCAAAAATGAGAGCTGTTGCTGAATAAGACTCCCAACCTACGCTCTTTGAATAAAGAACAGTGTATTATGGAATTGTGCAGCTACATAATATTACACTGGTCGAGGAAGAGACGCAGGTGTTCGTGGTTTTTTGTTGTATCACTGATTTGAACTGAAATTTACTAATTATTTCAAGCATCACCAATCTGTTAATGTATGCTCAATGTACATTGACTCTGATTCAAAATGACAAAATGTCAAACCTTTTTGATATGTTTTTCTTTGGAGTGGTCAATTGATATATTTGGTTAGATTGGTGCAGGGTTTCCCCCAAAGAAACTGCAACAATGTATTTATTTATATTTTCCATTGCCCCAGTACAAAAACCAGGATGAAAATAGATAACTAACCTCCAACAGAAACAGACAATCATAGAGCTATACAGCACAGAAAAAGACTTTTGATTCCAACCAGCACATAGAGACCCTTCGGTCCAACCTGTCCATGCTGACCAAATATCCCAACCCAATCTAGTCCCACCTGCCAGCACCCAGCCCATATCCCTCCAACCCCTTCCTATTCATATACCCATCCAAATGCCTCTTAAATGTTGCAATTGTACCAGCCTCCACCACTTCCCCTGGCAGCTCATTGAAAAAGTTGCCCCTAGGTCTCTTTTATATCTTTCCCCTCTCACCCTAAATCTATGCCCTCTAGTTCTGGACTCCCCCACCTCAGGTAAAAGACTTTGCCTATTTATCCTATCCATACCCCTCGTGATTTTGTAAACCTCTATAAGGTCACCCCTCAGCCTCTGACATGTTGAACATCATTCCAAACTAAAGTAATCCCACCAGCCTGTTCCTGGCCCTTATCCCTCCTATTCATGTACTTATCCAAATGTCTTCTAATCGTCATAATTGTACCCACATTTGAATTTGAACTGAATTGAATTTATTGTCACGTGTACTGAGGCACAGTGAAAAGCTTTGTCTTGCGAGCAATACAGGCAGATCACAGAGTTAAGTAGCATAGATAAGTAAATAATAGGTAAACATCGGCAAAAACAAAAACACAGGGACAGGCGAATGTTAAGAGTTTGTGAGTCCATTCAGTATCCATCACTTCCTCAGAAGTTCATTCCACGTGTGAGTCACCTTCTGTGTAAAAAAATTGCCCCCGTGTCTTTTTTAAATCTCTCTTTTCTCACCTTAAAAATGTGCCCCCTAGTCTTGTAATCTCTCATCCTAGGGAAAACACAACTACCATTAACCCTATCTGTACCCCTCATTATTTTAATTTTATTTTTAGTGTAAATGCCTATAGTACCAAACTTCATTGAAATAGCCTTTGATTTTTGGTTTTGAATTATGCACATGAACCCGTAGGTCACTCTGCTACTACCCAATACAGTTTATTTTCAGTCCACAACACAATTGCCTCCAAACCTGCCGTAAACTGTTTGCTGTTAAAATTCTTTTGTATGTTTTTGTCACTTTCAGATTCAACTGTCCAATGCTTTCCTAACAAGCTTCTGATTCTCCACACTGTAAAGTTCAGCTCATCTCAAACACTGTTGCCCCTATCCTTTCCTACACAGCTATTTCCTGATTGACCTACACTTTCCTTTGCATATTAAAAGCATTCAATCAAATATTGTTATCCCATATTTAAGTGCTTTATGGCCATACTTATTTCTGTAATCTAATCTCCCAAAACTCCCTTTACCTGACAATCAGCAACCTGTGACTTGAACCATAAATCCACAGTCCATATTCATCTCTTAACTCCTCCATCTACATAGCACCCCTCTTCTCTAGGAGCCTTGGCAAAAAGCATCCCTTTGACGAAGCATATGATAAGCTCTATAAATTATGTATTTTCCTTTGCCTCAGCATCAACTTTTGTTTTATTATATCTCCATAAATAGCATGCAGATTGAATGTGTTTCTTCTATATTAAAATGACTATGTAAATTCATTATATGTGTTGTTAACATCACTGCATTTACAGGTACTCAATATGTTAGGACCAATTATTGCATACTGATCAACATTATGACTAACCCAACACAGGTTATTGAAAAAGTGAATAATACATATGTCCGGGATAAATAACTTATTTATTTACAATTGGTATCCTGTCATGACAACTGATTAACTACCACACTAGATTTGAAAATGTTAGATGTACAACACTTAGGTAGGTCAGGAACATATTAAAATTATCACAAAATGGATCATCAGTATTTGCTAGGGAGGAAATCTGTCATTCTTATCTGGTCTGGCCTACATGTTACCTCAGATCCCCAGCAATTTCTCTCTATAATGACCCAAAAGCCACTGAATTCAAAGGCAATGAGGGATCATTTGGAGTGTAAATGCTTGTAAGTGATGCCACCTTCCTTGAGAGAATGAAAATACTTTGTATAATCTGATGACATTTAAAGGGTGGTGAATTACAAACATTCTACACAATAAAATTGAACCACTTTTGATGATCCTTCCACTAATACAGGGAATGTTATTGGAAAAATAATGAATGACACAATGAAAACACAAACGAGGGACAGGCAAATGCTGGCATTGCCAGTGACACCCATGACCCACGAAAGAGTAAAAAAAATACATTAATAGTAATCAAGAATATGTTAGCTTCATAGTAATTTGAAGAAAATAATTACTTGACTCAGGAGGAACAAAATTGTTTGCTGTTAACAAAAGTAAAATACTGCAGATGCTGGAAATCTGAAATGAAGAATAAAATGTGAAATACTCAGCAGGTCAGAGAACATTTGTGGAGTTAGAAACAGAGTTAATGTTTTATGTCAACCATCTTTCATCAGAACTAAATTAAAATCTGATTTATTCCACATCCCTCCCCACCCCCTTACTGACAAATGGACAGGAGAAAGTGAGGTCTGCAGATGCTGGAGATCAGAGATGGAAATGTGTTGCTGGAAAAGCGCAGCAGGTCAGGCAGCATCTAGGGAACAGGAGAATCGACGTTTCGGGCATTAGCCCTTCTTCAGAAATGAGGAAAGTTGGTCCAGCAGGCTAAGATATGGACAGTATTATCAAGTTTCTTATCATTATAATTTCATCAATATATCTCCAATTAGCTTTATCTGATATAGCAAAATTCAGATTATTACTTATCTTTGAATGCAGTACTGTAAGTTTCTCATTCATTGTTAATTTGTCTTTTTGCTCAGTTCCTGAAATTATTTCAGTTACTCGACACAGTTAGCTGATCCTGTGTTGCCTTTGTCTCCACAGGCATTAAATGCAGCACATTTATTGATATTATTCTTGTATATCATTAAATCACAGTTCCATATCCACATTGAGGTATATCAGTAATGGCAGGTCTTATGATTCAGAGGTACCTGCCTCTCAGCTGGAAGATCCATGTTTAAGTTGCAGCTGCCCCAGAGGTGTGTCACAGCACATCCAAACAAAATAACTACATCAGTAGTTGTAGCTCATCTGTTTTGCAGGTACCAGATCTACTTTCCCCAAACTACGACCGTAATATTTAGGTAACTGACCTTGATCTTTTAATGTCTGTTTTCACTAAAGGCTACAGTGTTGTTATACTTTTGATTTAAATAAATTGGAGACTTTGCATTTACATGTAATAGCCAAGGATGTGTTTGAAGTGTTGTCATTAATGCAACATAGGTAAACTTTTTTTTTGAAGGCATAAGCTGGATGAAAACAACTCCAAATTCACAGTGATGCCTTTATATAAGTGTGAGGAGTCATGAACACCCATTGATTCAGGAATAAATGTCCAGTAACAGAAAAAACAGTAAAATCCCACCACAGTATAAGGAAAGCAGAAAATGGTGTGGAATTTACCAAATCATATTTAAAACAGGCATAGTCAATTTTAAAATGAAACAGTTTTGGTTCAAACATGTTGCAGGCAATGGGCAGTTCACACTGGTATGGGAATATATTCACATAATTCTGTACTTCCCTAGCCCAATATACTGTGTTGCTCTCTGCCAGAGCTACATCACTCTTCTTTCATCTACACATATTTTAATGACAGCTCTTGTCAAGTGAGCACGTGTGCTAACTGTGTAATTTACTTCAGTGGATTTGACTAAAATAGGTGCTTGCAGAATGTGACATACGACAGAATCTTTTTCGGAAAACGCCGGCTGAAGGCGCAACAACCCTTCCCTGAGATGGTTTATTCCATGCGTGAAGCAGCTGGAGTCGGAGGGAAGCACAGCGTAAGCTCGGGTTTCTCTCTCAGCTCTTAACGTTTCAATACCGAGGCGCTGAGGGGGAAGGAAGAAGCTTTGAAAATTAAGGAGGAAAAGCAAATATTCAGTAGCAGCCCTCGTGTCCAGATTTGTTGTGTCAGGTATCGGAGGCCAAGATGCATGCTCCTTCTGTTAGGTTTAAAACAACAAGGATGAATTGGAGCTCTGTCCGTCTTGGTGCATTCGGGATTACACTTATCATGAAGGTGAAAGCCAATTGGAGTCGGATTCTGATGTGCTGCTTGGGTTGGATTGCTGCAGCCGGCGGTAAGTTAGGAGCCGCTATTTACACACACACACACTCTCTCTCTCCCCCCTTCTTCCACTCCACATTTTAAAAAATACGCAATCTATTAATAGAGGCTTTTTTTTAATTCAATGTAGGAAATATTTCGGGTTGGCGGTTGCTGTAGCAACACTGCATATCTTTTTTTTCTTCTATCTCTTGTCCAGAATAGTTTTCCGGACTGCAGCCTGGGAATGAAAAGGGGAAAAAGTGCAAATTCCCTTCAGAGGGGAAAGGCTGGATTTTATTTGCAAACACCCGAGTGGGGTGGGGGAGGTTATCAATTAATGCAGTTAACGGATTCTTTCGATGTAGTTGCCGCTTTTATCTCGGGGTTACTTTCAGGTGGGATTTTCACTGAGTTACCCAAGCGGTGTTAAAAACGTGTTAGGTGATGAACGGGTGAACTTTTATTGGTTTGGTATTTAGGAGGACGGGGTTGGTTTGAATGGGAGAGCCAGGCAATTGAGGATAGTGACTGTGTCCCAAGTAATGCGGTTGTTACTTCCTTTTTGATCTCTGTTTACGAGGGAACTTTACATTATCATCCTCCTGACCTCTTTGCCGATCCTATTATTTATTGCTGTTTCTATTTCAATTCGGGAGCATCCCAGGAATGAGCAAGGTCGCGCATTGATAACAACCACTTCCAGGTATCCCTCATTGTCCTAATTAGAAAACGGAATGGAGCCTGGATTCAGGAAGATGGGTGGTTTAACACTTTCAGAGCACGGTTCGCTCCCAACTCTCTCTCTCAGACAGAGAGAGAGACACGGGACAGTTAGTCCGAGAAGGTGTTTGGAAGTTCGGTATTTCCACGAATGACTCCTGTCACAGTTGAAAACGTCTCCCCAAAAGTTACCTTTGGGAGGGTCGGGGAGGAGAGCGAGCGAGCACGCACAGACAAGCCACTGTTGGCTGGATTCATCTGCATAGACTGTGACAAGTGAACAGAGAGAGTTTGAGATGCAATTACGTTGCATTGCGGGGAATGTTTAACTGGTCGCTTGAGCCACTGTGAACAGCTGCCTCCACTAGGACAGGGAAGATCAGGAACCAACATTTGAGATGCTACTTGACCTGTTCGCTCTGTTTCCTTCAGTCCTCATTTGAGGCGTCTGCAAACTCCTTCACAATTTTCCAACAGCATGCACTTATCGGCAGCATTGCAATAGCCGCCTTTGTTTATTTATTTTGTCTGTGTGTGTGTGTGATTTGAAAGTATATTTGCATCTCTATCTCCAGCCTGCTTTCATTTGTGTAGCTTTCTCTCCCGACCCCTCTCACCTGAAGCTTTAGCGCGCTTGGTTCCTGGTTTCAAAGAGGGGATTGCCCCTGATCTTTAAGAGACCTGTAACACCCGGTGTGTTTATTGCAACTTCAAGGTGAAAGAGCGGCAGGCACCATCATTTTAAATACCGTGCCCCCCTCCCGCGGGAAGCCCGGTTTGGCAGAAATGCTTTGTTTTAAAAAAAACTGTGCTGTTTCACAGAGCCGAGATGATTGGGTGAGCCCTGTATTTGCTCGCTGAGAGAGTGGGCTCGGATTTGCAATGGGTCGGCTCTTGAATTTTCTTATGACTGAACCGACTGGTGCATTGCGAGCGGATCAATGGTGCGTTCAAAGCCGAGCTCCAGCCGGCCAAGCCAAGCCTAGCCCCTGGTGAAACCTCAAAACCGGAAGCAATTGAAGGAAGGGTTTCTCACGGCGAGCTAAGATAACGACTGCGGAATGCAACCCGCCATACACACCATCCTACCGCCTACTAAACATGCTCAGTTATAGACTTAGTGACTATGTCAGTCATGGTGATTTAAAAACCAAGACTCGCCAAACTCTCCATGGTTAGGGGCTTCACTCTGGATTCTATAAACCCGTGCAGTTCCATCATCAAATGTGTCTCTTAGCTGTGGGCCAGTGATTTTTTTTAAATATAACTGAAGAGGCTTGGTCCTGTGAATTCATTAGGCAATTGAAACTCTTGCTGAATTCCAACCTCCCCTTAGTGACACTCTGGTTTACAAACTGCTTAGCTTTTGCCTCTTTAACATGATCATTGTACAATTTCTGGGAGCATTTTGGTTTGCCAACTTTAGTACAAAAAAAAGAGACGCTTTGATTTATAAAGGTTTACTCCCCCTTGGATCTTGTCAACATTTTCAATAAGGACAATAAGTAGGGGGTGGGGGGAGAAAAACCCTTAGTGTTTCAGTAATGAACATGGAGTTATGCACAGAGTCTGGTAGCTTAATGACTGTCTCTTTATTCTTTTTCCAGTAGGAATTATTGGGGATAAGGTTAGTAAAATGGGGAAAAAAAGTAATTTAACTAGAGGAGATGGTAATGTTTTTTTTTGATAGGAAGTGCATCTTTTTAAAAAGACCACAAATCTATCTGGCAAGGAGCTGATAGCCAGATGTTATTTGGTTTAAGAAAAGAATTGCTGATTAAACAATATGGAGGAAAACTAAACTAAAATAGAAAGGTGTTCTTTCATTTCTTGAATTTGTTTTCTCAGGTCAGGGGCTGCTTTACACCATAAACACACAGTTCCCCCCATTGGGATAGTGGATTTTTCAGTGCAGTTGATTGTTTTCAGGTGCTGATGGTGTTGTTGAAAGTTGAAACCAGTCCCAATGCTAAAGGTGTTATGCCTCTTTCTGAGGGGGAGAAACGATTAATGAATAGAGTTTAGTTTTATCCTGGTTAATGCTGTGTCGCTGATCTCTGACCACAGTGTCAGGTTTCTGATCCTCCTCCTGAATGTGGCCCCTGCACTATGGGAAGTGCACAGTGAAAGCAAAATGTGGTTTGGCTATGGATTGGGAGCTAGACTTCTGACTACAAATGCTATAAATAATAATGGTCATTTGGGCAAGGTACCAGAGAGCACCTGTCACTAGAAAATTGTACTGCAATGAAAGTTAAAGTACATTCTGGAGAGAAAATCGAATGCATGAATCTCAGAAGGAAAAGGAGAAATGATCCAATAAAGTAATGTATGATGAACCCTTTTTTTTAAAAAATGGAATGATGTTTTTGTTACTCTGGACATAAAATTGGAGATTCTAGAGAGGTCAGAATATTTCTGCCCCCATTGCCAATTTGCTTCCCTCCAATTTTCACTTTTTATTTTAAAATCATTATTTACTGGGACATTGATCCAGTGGTAATTATGACAGTTAGGCCCTGTACCTTTGATTTTGTAAACCTTTTATGGTATCTTACATATTGTATTTCAGCTCATAGAGCCTTGCTCCAGCCACACTCCCTCCATGCATTCACCCCATTAATTCACTATATTCAGTCTTTCAGTTTTCTCAATGCACAGAAATTTTGAGCCATTGTCAAGTCTTTGAAATGCTCCTGAAGCTGACAACATAAAATCATTTGAACTCATTTTGACAATCTCATTTGGGGGAAAATAAGTTAATCTTACACCCTCAAAAGTTAACCATTTATGGTATAAATGGCAAAAAAAAAATCACAGCTTTTATTTTATTTTGAATACATGCAGGCATTCGAAAAATCTCCTCAAAACAGGATAAGATAATTGCAAGGGAATACAGATACCAATCAAAGAAAGCTGTCCTTCCTATGTGGAGCTATACCAACATTACCCATAGGTCTCAGTACGTTACCGTACTTGGAGCTCAACCAAACATTCATAATGAGACTATTTGGCAATCGTATCAGCAGAAATAGTTTGAACAATTGTGATTTGTGTGTTTCCTTCCCCAGATAGCTATTGTATGAATGCTTGGCTGGGCTCCAAGAATATATAATTGACTCAGTCCACTAGGCAATATTGACAAAACTTGCAGTTAGAGCTAGCTTTATTTCATTGGCATCAATATTACTTTGAAATAACCTGATCTTTCTCGAGAAGAGTCTTGTCAATGCCAGTGTCTTTATTTATGCAACATTAAGTGATATGAAGTGGATAATTTTGCCATTGTTACTTTTATGGTGACCATGTAACTGAAACTCTGGAGGAAGTTAAGGTGAATGTTAGCTTAATGAGCTTCCAGCTAACTCACTTTTATGGAATGTCTGCACCTGAAATGCTTACATTTGCCACATAGCTGTATCTGAGCTCATTGAATTGATTATGTATGCAATTCTGGGATGCTAAGTCAGTTGGGGCTGTTTGACCTCAGAGGAAGAGCTGGAGTCCAGGCTGAGATGAGAACTTGCTTTGAACACTCCATCTTTACTTCCAAGTTGCTGGCTGAAAAAGCATCTAGATTTTTTTCCTGCAAGAAAGAAAACTATAAGATCCAGCTCACTGAGAAAACTATTACTGGACACTGATCTCTGGGAAGTCATAACTTACATGAACTGATTTTAAAACCATTGGGTTTGCTAAAACTTATAATTTGTAACCTATCTACATTCTTGTCCCATTTTCCTTATTTTACTGGATTCTTGTGGAGACATGGAGACACAAAACAATTCTCAATACTTCCAATGTTTTGTTGATAAGCACTAATTTTCATTTCATCTGAAAGGATTTTACTGTGATTTGGAACTTTGAATCAGAAAATCAAGGTTTGGAAAAGTTCTTTTGACCTACCTTACTAAGGGATGGAAGCTTTCTGAAAAAAAAAGGACAAAATCAAACAATATCTCATTAACTTAAGTTTAAGAGGAGAAACATCCAGAGATTAAATTTATCCACAATCTTCCCATTTGTTTGAGGCAATACCTGGAGGGGTTTCTAAGAAAAAACCTGTAATACTTGTAAATGATTGTACTGGGCTTATTGGAGCTACATTTTGAAGTAAACAGAATGGGTCAGACCAGTATAATTCATTCACAAGGTTTGCTGATTTTTTTTTTTCCCTTCTGGTTACACTATCATAAAATATATTCTGAGAGTGCTTGCAGTTTCAGTAACAATCCTTTGACTGTAACATTTGTAATATTATTAATAGTACCATTTGATGAAACTCTGTACTGGAACATTGAAATGATCTGCCTGTTGAACATGGGACTGACAGTCAGGTGTAGTATAGATATCTAAGTGTCATATTTTGAAAATGCATATCGTTAAGTATATAAATAGGAAGGGTTTGGAGGGATATAGGCCAGGAGCAGGCAGGTGGGACTAGCTTAGTTTGGGATTATGTTTGGCATGGGCTGGTTGGACTGAAGGGTCTGTTTCTGTGCTGTCTGACGCTATATCCTCTGCTGTTTTAGATAGAAATCTAGAACATGTGAGGAATGTACATTGATTATGTATTTTCTGTCAGCTGTAAGAATGGGAATTGGCTTCTCTCATTACCAGACTTATTTTTTGCTCTGACACTTAATTGTCTCCTCTACTTCAGCATTAAGCAAGCTTAATTCACTGTACATACAGGAGTTCATGAGGTAGTACCAGATGTTAGTAAATTATTAAATGATATATAAAAATAGATATGAATTGTGCAAGGAGGCAGCCAGAATTTAAATAATGTGCAGTTATGTAATGCTAGTAAAGATATACTGGAGCTTTTATCATTCTAAGATAGCTATTTGACTATAAGGATGCTTAGATTATATAAATCAAACATATTTTTAACGCTGTTTTAAAGGTTTATCAGGTTTGATTTCTCTGAAATTCCTCTTTAATTTAATCAATTTTTCATTGCAGTCCCTCAAGCAAAAACTTAGTGGATGTATTTCCATAAAATGAGAGAATATCCTACCTTCTTATCCAGAAGGCTTCAGTGATGGATAAATGAGTCCTTTGTTGATGTATAATGTGAACAACTGTAATATGTGTTCCAGCCTACTACAAAATAGAATATACATCTCCTGGGTGAAACATAAGATGTCTGTGTTCTGGACTACAGAGAAATATTTGCATGTTCAAAGAATTGAGGACATAGGTCTTTTTTTTGTGATGGATTCTTCAGTAAAAATTAGTTTTAGACTGTAGGTTATGATCAATCAGTAAGTTATAGCCTGAAAGCCCTCATAGAGATGTTTCATGTTCTGTAAATACAAAGGAATTGAAAGTGAATGGGCAAAAAGGTTTTCTGATCATGTTGCTCAGCAAATGTTCCTCTCTAGGACCTCCCCGAGAAGAGTAAAATAATGCTACATGCCAAGCATTGATAAAATATTACGTTCAGGACCAAAATTAAATGATACACATGATTTTGGATTGTGAGATTAAGGCAAAATCCTGGTTGTGGTGAGAATGAACATAATCTCACACCTCATAATGTTTGAAACCATTGTACTGTGTATGATTTGTTTTAGTGAGCAAAAGTCTGCATAGAGTTTAAATACAAAATTTAATGCAGCCCTTTATATTAGGAGGATGGAGAAAATGTTTCAGCACAGAGCATGTTTCTTTACTTTGGAACCAGGCCGTCAGCTGTGTTCAGTACCATTTTTTTATTCTCCCATTAAATTAGGATGTTCTTGATCCTGATAACAATAAAAACTTTAATAATATTGCGTGATTCATTCTGATGACCTTCTTTATGATTTTCAATTGTGTGTGATTTGTCCTGATAGAATCTTTCTCTCTCGCAATCTCATCTCTATAATTATTGCATTGAATGACAAAAGGAAGTGTCAAGGGTAGGAACTGTGCAGGTGGCTCCAAGCTCGCTTAACCTTTTTTTTGGATGTTTCCTACTGCTGTCAATGTTTTCAATGATTCTCTGATTGTAGCTGTGTGATTAAACAAGCAGATCTGGCTGCAGAAGAAGACAAGGGAGATGAACTCCCTGCAGTCGTTCATTTCTGCTTCAAAAAAGTGCGAGGAAAATTGAGTTTAATCCATTAAACCACTAATGCACTAAATGCAAGTTTCCTCAATCTTTCTCACAGCTTTTACAATCCGCCCACTGAGCCCCATAAGTGTTAGTTGTATCACAGTGCCAGGAAATTTCTGATTTTTATGTCACGACTGCAAATGTATGTTTGCTTTAAACATGCACCTGATTTGCCTGACAGCTGATAGACGTGACAGTGAGGAATCAGAGTTTCAAAGCCAACCGAATGTTCTTTGCTGTTATCTGCTTTTAGAAACTTTTTTTTCCCACGCATTGTTTACATTGTAGCTTCCTCGTAATACGGCAGCTTTACCCAACCTCAGCATTGTTCTATATTTTCTATCCCCCAGCTATGGAATGATTTTGGAGTTAGTCTGGGATTCCCTGTGGCTATGTAAATTGTAGACCATTCTTCTTATGGAGGAGGAGGAGAAACCACTGTAGCTGGAGGTGAGGTAATTGCAACAACACAACAAGAAACTACAACCTGGCTGATATTGACCTCAACATTATTTCTATGTGCAGTGTAGAATCTCTCTGAAAGGAAGTCTGCATTGATAGTGCCTCTACATATCTCTAACTTCCCTGATGAAGATTTTTTTTCAGCTTTGCTCTAGTGCCAGAATCATGCTATCTGATACAACAGAAGTGACCACTGTCCACATTTTGTTGGCACTGTATCATTTCAAATTGTCACAGGGGATCTGTGCATATCAGTTAGGGAGCTGTCAATGAAAGCCATTCAACAAGTCATGGTTGCAGTTAATCGACTTTGGCATTACATCCAGGCAGCAAAGAGGGGAAAACATAGGCATTCTAGGTTTTCCCAGTTGATGGTACAATTTGACAGCCAGTTGCACTTGTGCACTAAGGGCTGTGGTTTACTCACTTGCAATGCAAGGTGAGATGTCGATAGATGTTAGTCAATGGCCAATTACTGCTTGTGAAAAATCATAAATGAGATACCAGGTATCTTTCAGGAAAAAAAATATTGGGATGTGCCGCACTGAAGTTGTTCAGGAGTCAAAGTCTTCTGTAATTTCTAAATCAAATCTGTACATTTTCATATTTGTTTCAAGACATGAAGTTTGCATTTGTTGATGAGTCCTGGAAAAAAGGAAGGTCTGTGGATGGTAAGTGATTGTTTCAATCATGACAGCTGAGGCTGTATTGATATTTTAAATCAACCTGTTCCGAGGTGTTTATGATGCCACTCTGGAGCAGGTAGGATATGAACTCCAGTCTCCGGGCCCAGAAATTGGACTCTACTGCTATGGCACAAGCACCCGCATGGTGAGGGTGTATATATGGCCCGAGTGTTTCAGTGTTTAGTATTATTGGAGATCTGACTTAAATTGGGAGATGGGAATCAGGGACCTGTGGAAGCCCACACGCTCAAACATGTGCAGTAATTTCCCAGGAAGTTTAAACATTAAGTCAGATGATCTCCACCGCCTGCAGCCTTTGGTCAAAGTCTCCAACGATGAATATAGTGCCACTGGTGTGGGTCAGATTAGTGAACCTTTCTGCACACTTGGAAATGTTATGCTGGTTAGTACCTGGTCTAACTCATTAAGAACTAACTGAATGTTATGAATGACAGGGTCAAAATGTCAATCTTCAACCAAACTACACCATTTACCCAACCAGCAGCTTCGCTCGCTCACTCACCTACTGTGAAATATTTGATCTTTAAAAACTTACCCTCATACACCAGCTAATTTTTGTTCTTGGAAAGTGGCTGTGTTCCATCTGCGTCCATATTTTCTTGTGCTCAACAGCCTTCCCCTTGGATGTCTACACCCTCTCATCAAAGTTTCTGCTGGGATCAGAAGTCCTAGAGGGAACACAATCTCAAAAGGATGATTTACCAGAAATCTTACTGGTGTCGATGCACTCAATCAATATTGACCAGATGATCTGTGTACTTATGATATGTTCCATTAATTGATTATCAGTTATGAATTCCTGTAATGTGAAAATACTTTTTAATGTATCCAAGCTGTATCAGAAGTTGCATTTGTTTTGAACTCTTGACTTCAAAAATATTGACATGAAAATAAAATGTCAGTGCAAGAGATTGTATTTGGCAAGAAAAGGTTACACACTGATTGCAAAATAATCTTAAGTGGGGAGAAGTCTTTGAATCATTTCTTCCTTACTACTCTGTTGTGACTTCCAACAGTGGCAAAAGTAAACCAAGCACAAGGGATTTATTTCTCGAGCAATAGAATTGAAAACGAAAGAAGTTACAGAAAACTTGTACTGATCTTTGCTTCGAGGACATTTGCAGTACTCTGCACACTTTGGGTTGTCATGTTACCAAAAAGATTTCGAGATGCTGGAGGAGGTGCAAACCAAAATCAGGGCTGGAGCTGCAAGATGATAGCTATCATCAAGGGATCAACAAGCTGCGTCTCATTACTGTTGCAAAGAAAAGGTTGAGGTGACCGAAGAAAGATCTTTAAAATTATGTAAAGAGCCTGCTCTTGCAGGAAGAGCTAGATAAACTAAATACCATCAACTTAAGATAATCACAGCAAAACCATACTGGATTTATGAAAAGATTGCTTAGAGTGAGGAATTTTTCTACCACAGGGACTAGTTGAAGCTAATAGCACAAATACTTTTAAGGGGAAGCTAGGTAACCATAGACTACACAAGTTAGATAAGAAAGGATAGAAGGAACTTAAGTGGAGGAGTTGGAACACCATGAATGGGATGGACATAAAGAACTGTTTGGTGCTGTAGATCTAAATTTTTTTGTGCATTCAATGTGCAAATATGATTGTGAAAGAAAGGAATCTTGTGTCTTTTCATGGTTTTTGAATTGTAGTACTCTTTTTATTTTTAAATCGCCAATTATGTGGGTTTAGCAGTCTTTATAATTTTTAAATTGATAGGCCACCTTATTTTGACTGCTATTACCAGCTGACTTTAGAAGATCAGTCTTTCCAGTTCCTAAGATGACCACCAGATGGAGCACAAGACAAAAGTGCCATTGATGACAGCCATTGGGAAAACTATTGACTGTATAATCCCAGCTTCAAATTGAAGAACAAATTTTGCAATAGAGCAGGAACAGTAAATCTAATTGGAAGATCAGGGGTTAGAGGAAGACAACTACAAAACAGGCACAGTAGTTAATCCTAATTAATGTGCCTTTAATTTTTTTTTCATCCACCGCCTTGTGTTTCTGTTTCCATCCTGACTAGTTTGTCCATTTTAGGCTGAGGTCCTATATATCAATAGTCTCCATGTCAACTGAATGTTCAACAGTGACCTACTTTGTACATTGGGGTCACAAAATGTTGGTCCCTATACAAAAGACCAATTAAGAGTTTGAGGCAAACTTATTTTTGTCTGCTATTGCACACATATGTCTGAAAGCACAAATCATTATACAGCAATTGGTCAGTGTGAAAGATTATATTTTATTGGCGACTCAGTTTCAGTAAATCTACTCCGAGTGACCTAAGTCCCAGAGTGTTGAAAGGGGTAGTTGAATAGATAATGGATATATTAGATCATAAGACATAGGAGCAGAAATTAGCCCATTCAACCCATGGAGTCTACTCCACCATTCAATCATGGCTGATAAGTTTCTCAACTCCATTCTCCTGCTTTCTCCCCATAACCCTTGATTCCCTTGACAATCAAGAACCTATCTATCTCCGACTTAAATAAACTCAATGAATCTTGATGGCTATCTTCCAAAATTCTGTATTTTATGGAACAGTCTTGCAGATTGGAAGGTTGCAACTATAATTTTTACAATTTGAGAATGATGGGAGAGAGAAAAGTTGGAACTACAGACTGGTTTGCCTGGCATCAGTGATAAGGAAAATGCTAAATTCTATTATAGTAATATGATAAGTGGACATTTGGAAAATAATAATAGAATTTTCCAGATTTAGCACGATTTATGCAAGGGAAGTCATGTTTTCCAATCCTGTTGGGGTTTTATGATGCTGAAAAGGGACCAGTGGATGTGATGTATTTGGAAATTTCAAAAGATTTTTTCAATAAGGTCTCACTCAAGAGGTTCATTATCAAGATTTGAGCACATGGGGTTGGGGGTAATCATATTGGCATGGATTGAGATTTGGTTAATGGAAATAAGTCAGAGGGTAGGAATAAGAAGGTTATTCTTAGATTGGCAGGCTGTGGCTAGGGGGGAGCCAAAGAATCTTGTAGTTGGGCTACAGCAATGCAGAATCTGTGTTCCAAATAGTGATATTTCTCAATTTTCTGGTGAGACAGCAACAGGTGGGACTGTGTGTTGGGAGTATGATGCAATGCGGAGATTCACACTGACTGTGAGTGGGGAAGAACATGGCAGATGGAACTTAATGAGGGAAAAAAAACACAGGATTATCAAACTTTGGTTGGAAAAACAGAAGTGCTTGAAATTTGTAAATGGTGAAAATTGTGTAGTTTGATTAGCTTGAGGGACCTGGGTATCCCTGAGCATGAGTCACTGAAACTAACGTGCAGATGCAGGGAGAAATTAATGACTTTGGTCTGTATTGCAAGAAGATTTGAGTTTCCAAATAAAGATGTCTTGTTTCCATTGTACAGAGTCTTTGTGAGATCACATGTGACTCTTCTGTAGACATTTGGTTTCCTTACACAAGGAATGATATACTTGCCATGGAGAGAGAGCAACAAAGCATGTCACACTGATTCCTGGCATGGCCAGATTGGAGTGGGATGTGAATCTTTTGTGAAGCATAGAAAATTCTGCCAGGGCTTGACAGCATAGATTGAAGAATGTTCCCTGGTTGAGGAGGGAGTAAATGTTTAAATCCAGTGGATGTAGTCTGCCCTTATTCTGAGACTATTTAAAACTGTGTTGGGAAGCATTCTCTTCAATGCGGATGCAGAATCTTTGGAATTCTTGACTCTTGAAGGCTGTGGAAGCTTGATCATTGAACATTTTCAAAATAGATTGGCGTGTTGCTTATCAGGTGCCAGGGTTCATTATGCCTCTGGTCGTGTTTTCGGGATCCTTGAGGGGGAAGGGAGCAGCCCCAGTCATAGAGATGTACAGGAATGGAAACAGACCCTTCGGTCCAACCTATCCATGCTGACCAGATATCCCAACCCAATCTAGTCCCACCTGCAAGCACCTGGCCTATATCCCTCCAAACCCTTCCTATTCATATACCTATCCAAATGCCTCTTAAATGTTGCGTTTGTACCAGCCTCCACCACATCCTCTGGCAGTTCATTCCAGACACGTACCACCCTCTACATGAAAATGTTGCCCCTTAGGTCTCTTTCATATCTTTCCCCTCTCACCCTAAACCAATGCCCTCTAGTTCTAGACTCCCCGACCCCAGGGAAAAGAATTTGTCTATTCATCCTATCCATGCCCCTCATACTTTTGTAAATCTCTATAAGGTCACCCCTCAGCTTCTGACGCTCCAGGGAAAACAGCCCCAGCCTGTTCAGCCTCTCCCTGTAGCTCAGATCCTCCAACCCTGGCAACATCACCAACGACATAGGTAGGAAGAAAGGTGGGGATCTAAGACAGGAATTCAGGGAGTGAGGGTAGAATCTTTAAGCTAGAACATACAGAGTTGTTATCTCTGATTTGTTGCCTGTGCCACGTGCTAGTGGAGCAAGGAACAATGAGAACGTGGAGCTGAACACGTGGCTGCAGGGATAGTGCAGGGGGGAGGGTTTTGGATTCTTGGATAATTGGGGATCTTTCTGGGGAAGGTGGGACCTCTACAAACAGGATGGTCTTCACCTGAACCAGAGGGTTACCAATATCCTTGGGGAGGGGGGAGATATTTGCTAATGCTCTTCGTGGGGGCGGGGTTAAACTAATACAGCAAAGGGATGGGAACCCGAATTGTAGTTCCAGTCTACAGGATGTTGAGGGTAGTGAGGGCAGGGATAGGTTTACAAGGTTAAAGGGGGCAGCACGGTGGCACAGTGGTTAACACTGCTGCCTCACAGCGCCAGAGACCCGAGGTCAGTTCCCGCCTCAGGTGACTGTGCAAACTCCACATAGTCATTCACCCCATGTCTGCGTGGGTTTCCTCCGGGTGCTCCGGTTTCCTCCCACAGTCCAAAGATGTGCAGGTTAGGTGAATTGGCCATACTAAATTGCCCGTAGTGTTAGGCGAAGAGGTAAATGTAGGGGAATGGGTCTGGGTGGGTTGCGCTTCGGCGGGTTGGTGTGGACTTGTTGGGCCGAAGGGCCTGTTTCCACACTGTAAGTAATCTAATCTAAGCCACAAGAGGGCACCGGCAATTAGAATGTTGGTTTGAAACGCGTGTACTTCAATGTCAGGAGCATCTGGAATAAGGTGGGTGAACTTGCAGCATGGGTTGGTACCTGGGATTTTGATGTTGTGGCCATTTCACAGACATGGCTACAGCAGGGACAGGAATGGTTGTTGCAGATTCCAGGATTTGGATGTTTTATCATGAACAGATAAGATAGTAGAAGAGGCGGGGGTGTGGCAGTGTTAATCAAGAGTAGTATTATAGTAGTTGAGATAATGTTTGAGGACTCATTCACTGAGGTAGTTTGAGGTGAGGTTAGAAACAGGAAAGGAGAGATCACCCTATTGGGAATTTTTTATAGGCCTCCGAATTGTTCCAGGGATGTAGAGGAAAGGACATCAAAGATGATTCCCGATAGAAGCAAGAGTAACAGGGTAGTTGGTATGGGGTCTTTAACTTCCCCAATATTGACTGAGAATAACTGTAATTCAAGGAGTTTAGATGGGTCAGTTTTTGTTCAATGTATACAGAAGGGTTTTCTGACACAGTATGGAGATAGACCAACAAGGGGCAATGCCATATTGGGTTTGGTACTGGAGAATGAACCCGGCCAGGCGTTAGATTTGGTGGTTGGTGAGTACTTTGGCGATAGTGACCATAGTTCGATTATGTTTACAATAGCAATGGGCAGAGATAGATATATACAGTAGGGAAAGAGATATAACTGGGGGAAAGGCAATTATGATGCGATTAGGCAAGATTTAGGATGCATAGGATGGGGAAGGAAACTGCAGGGGATGGACACTCTTGAAATGTGGAGCTTATTCAAGGAACAGCTACTGTGGGCCCTTAATAAGTATGTACCCATCAGGCAGGGAGGTAGTTGTCGAGAGAGGGAGCCATTGTTTACTAAAGAAGTTGAATATTTTGTCAAGAGGAAGAAGCAGGCTTCTGTGAGGATGAGGCATGAAGGTTCAGTTAGGGGGCTTGAGAGTTATAAGTTAGCCAAAAAAGATCTAAAAAGAGGGCTAAGAAGAGCCAGGAGGGGACATGAGAAGTTGTTGGCGGGAAGGATTAAGGAAAACCCTAAGGCCTTCTATAGGTATATCAGGAATAAAAGAATGACTAGAGTAAGACTAGGGCCAATCAAACATCGTGGTGTGAAGTTGCATGTGGAATCTGAAGACATAGGGGAAATGCTTAATGAATACTTTTTGTCAGTATTCTCATTGGAAAAGGGCAATGTTAGCGAGAATATGGAGATACAGGCTGCAAGATTAGATGGGATTGAGGTTGACAAAGAGGAGGTTTTAGCAATTTTGGAAGTTCTGAATGACCCCTGGGCCAGATGGGATTTATCCTTGGATTATCAGGGAAGCCAGGGAGGAGATTGCAGAACCTATGGCTTCGATCTTTGTCATTGTCAACAGGAGTAGTGTCAGAAGACTAGAGGATATCAAATGTTGTTCCCTTATTTAAGAAGGGGAGTAGAGACAATCCTGGTAATTATAGGCCAGTGAGCCTTTACTTTGGTTGTGCGTAAGATGTTGGAAAAGGTTGTAAGAGGATTTATAATCACTTGGAATGGAATACTTTGATTAGGGATAGTCAACACCATTTTGTGAAGGGTAGGTCGTGCCTCACTAACCTTACTGAATTCTTCGAAAAGGTGACAAAACTGGTGAATGAAGGTAAGGTGGTTGATGGACTTCAGTAAAGCGTTTGATAAGGTTCCACACGATAGGTTAATGCACAAAATACGGAGTTTCGGGATTGAAGGTGATTTAGCAGTTTAGATCAGAAATTGGATAGCTGAAAGAAGACAGAGGGTGGTGGTTGATGGGAACTGTTCATCCTGGAGCTTAATTACCAGTGGTGTGCCGCAAGGATATGTTTTGGGGCCAGTGTTGTTTGTCATTTTTATAAATGATCTGGATGTGGGCATAGAAGGATGGGTTAGTAAATTTGCAGAGTTGTGGATAGTGCTGAAGGATGTTGTGGGTTACAGAGGGATGTAGATAAGATGCATAGCTGGGCTGAGAAGTGGCAAATGGAGTTTAATGCGGAAAAGTGTAAGGTGATTCACTTCGGAAGAAGTAGCAGGAATGCAGAGTACTGGGCTAATGGTAAAATTCTTGGCAATGTAAATGAACAGAGAAATCTTGGTGAAAAGGTACATAAATCTCTGAAAGTTGCCACCCAGATTGGTATGGTTGTTAAGGAGGCATATGATGTGTTGGAGTTTATTGGTAGGGGGATTGAGTTTCGGAGCCATGAGGTCATGGTTCAGCTGTACAAGACAGTGCTGAGGCCGCACCTGGAATATTGCATGCAGTTCTGGTCATTGCATTATAGGAAGGGTCTGAAAGCTTTGGAAAGGGTTCAGAGGAGATTTACTAGGCTGTTGCCTGGTTTGGAAGGAAGGCCTTATGAGGAAAGGCTGAGGGAACAGAGGCTGTTTTTGTTGGAGAGAAGTTTGAGAGGTGACTTAATTGGGACGTATAAGATAATCAGAGGGTTAGATAGGGTGGACAGTGAGAGCCTTTTTCCTTGAATGGTGAAGGTTAACCCAAGGGGATGTAGCTTTAAATTGAGGACTGATATATTTAGGACAGATATTGGGGTAGTTTCTTTACTCAGTAGTAGGAACTTGGAGCGGCTTGCCTGCAACAGTAGTAGACCCACCAACATTAAGGGTATTTAAATGGGCATTGGACATCCATATGGATAATAATGGAACGATGTAGGTTACAGTAGGCATCAGACTAATTTCACAGGTCGGTGCAACATTGCGGGCCAAAGGGCCTGGACTGTGCTGGAATGTAATATGTTTAGATGCCTCAATAGATTTCTTGATATCAAAGATGTGCAGAGATATGGGAATACGGCAAGTAAATGGTGTTGAGCTCAAGGATCAGCTATGATCTAGTGAAAGGACAGAGCTGAAGGCTGGCTGCTCCTATTCCATCTGTTCCAATATTTTCCTATTTCTAGGGGCACAGGTGGATCTGAAGATCACATCCACATACTTTAGTTAAACAGTTTCTTTTGAATTCAAAGAGGAAGTTTGAGTGTTTGCTCATACTTGTGACTTCCCTGCCTGTTAATGTGAGCATGCAGTTGGTGAGGAAGGAATGTTTGTAGCGCGTGGTGAAGGGGTTGCGGGGGGCTGGGAGTGTGCAGAAGGCAAGTGTTGACAAGCTACATATAGAAAAGCTAGGTTTTTCTTTTCTCTGTCTTTCTGTCTTTCTTTCTTTCTGTCTTTCTTTCATTCGGAAAGGTCCATGAGGTGACTCTGTTAACCTGAACACGTCAGCTGGCCGTTCACTAACATAATGATGACAGGCATTCAGCTTCCAAACGTGAACGCCTGTTGTCGAATACACTTACTGATCAGTGCTGCTTCTCATTGCAACAAAGAAAATCAGGTGACTGGTGCCTCCTCTTATGTATAATCTGCTTTTTTCCTCTCATTCTCTTTATGTAGAGGCATACAGCGTGGAAACAGACCCTTCAGTCCAACTCATCCATGCCAACTGTGCTCAAACTAATCTAGTCCCACTTGCCTGCATTTGTCCTATATCCTTCCAAACTTTTCCTATTCATGTACTTATCTGACTGTCTTTTAAATGTTGGAACTACCTGCATCCATGATTTCCCCTGGCAATTTATTCCACATGTGAGCCACTCTCTGAGCAAAACAGTTGCCTTGCATATCCTTTTTAAAAACTTTCTCCTCTCGCCTTTATGATGTGCCCTCTAATTTTGAACTCCTGTATTCTGGGGGAAAAAAAAAACCTTTGCTATTCATCTTATCTATGCCCCTTATTATTGTATAAACCTCAATAAGGACATCCCTCAACCTCCAGTGAAAAAAATCACAGCCTATAACTCAAACCTTCCATTCCCAGCTAAGTCCTGGTATGTCTTTTCTGAATATTTTAATAACATGCTTCCTCCTAGCAGGGTGACCAGAACTGTAAACAGTACAGCAGAAGAGGCCTCACCAATGTCCTGCACAACCTCAACATAAGGTCCCTACTCCTATACTTTGGGGTCTGAGCAGTGAAGGCAAGTTGCTAAATTCCTTAACCACTGTGCAACTGTGATGCAAAATTCAACGACCTATGTACCTGAATCCCTTGGTCTCTCTGTTCCACAACACTACCCAGGGCCAGTGCTCCCTTAGCACTGTCTTGTTTTACCCTCTGGAGGAGTTGACTAACATTTGAAAGATTACTGGGGAGTGGAGGCAAATGATGCAATATCCAGGACCATGAATATGTCTCCTCTTGACTGCCATAATTAAATGAAAATTTGTATTTTTGAACTTTGCTCCATAAAGCATAGCTGCTTGGTTGATTTTTGTTTTGTAATTTTACTTTGCAGCTTTATCTTATTCTCTGTGCTGCTTGCTTCACCATCTCCTTGGCTCACAGGTTTCCTGGAGATTTGCTATCATTTGATGCTGACTTCTTGGAATGTACGAGAGCAGCAGTGGGGGTGACCAGCCCTTCAATTAATTTTCTTGACACTTTTCTTTCCGTGAGAATCGAATTGATGCTTCTTGTGAAGTCAGAACCGAGTTTAGGAATCTTGGAGCTTTTAATATGTATCTCATCGCTTTCTATTTCATCCTGCATCAGCAAATCTCTCGTGTAAGTTGATGCTCATCAATCATAAGAGAACCAGTCATTGGAGTAGAGTGTGGCGATTGTAGGCTATTTATTTATTTATTTATTTATTTATTTCTGTCACATGTACGGAAAAGTGTCTTGCCTGCTTTACAGGTTGTGTCTATTAGTCCTAAACGTGGAATAATTAATGCTTGTGAGGAAGTGGGAGAAAAAAGCTCAAGGAAGTTTATTAGGGTTATTTCTAAAAACTGAAGGGAATAAGGTACCGCTTGGACTCAGTGTGAAAATGTGTGAAATACTACCCAAATCCGTCAGCACCTGTGGAAAAGAGAAACCAAGTTAACATTTCAGTTTGATGACCTTTTCATCTAGTTCTGATGAACATTAGGGATACAACAAGTTTTTTTTAAGCAAATACAGAGGCAGGGTGGTCATGGAGTTAGGGTGAGAATATAAACCCCTCGGTAGTGAGAAAGGTTTTAGAAATCTAAGCCTGTAATTAAAGAAATCCAACATGGACTTGTTCAAGACGAGTTAGGTGACTTGAGGGTTTTGATGAGGTGACAGTGTAGTTGATGGTAATGTTGTGGATATCGACTCAAAAAAATTTGTTGAAATGCTCCATAATAGGTTTGCTAATGGAGTTGCAGTCCGTGAAATAAACAAAGGACAATGGCAGCTTGAATGTTAATTGACTAAGGGAAAGGAAACGGAGTAACAGTGAACAAATGGTATTTGGACTGGATTACGGGATACAGTAAGGCTCCCCAGGGTTGGGACTGGAACCACCATTTTTCCAGATTTGCCTTCAGTGACTGAGTCTTGGATATACGAAACACAATTTCAAAATTTTGCAGAGTGGACAATAGGAGCATAATGTTAGTCTTTCTGAGGACCCAGGCTGGTGGAATGGTGTTGCAATATGATGTGAGGTCTGGCAAACAGCCACTGTGGCTTCGGGTTGGGTAAAATACTGAAAATGCTGTCACTAATCATCCTCTTTCTACTCAACCAAGGGAAAGCTTGGTAATCCATTTTGGGAGATGGAGCACAGAGAAGGTAGGAGAAGAGGGTTGAGAAACACATCAGCCATGATTGAATGGTGGAGAAAACCCAGTGGACGGATTGGTCCAACTCTGCTCCTATACCTTATGGATAAAATGCTGTCATCTTTCATAAATTTTTAACATAAAAGCAACATTATATGGGTTACATTAGCTCTTAAATGTATTAATGATTATAAACAAGATAGAGAAGGTACATGCATGTCGCTCAGGAGACCATATCAGTATTCAACTGATTCTTGACTCGGACAATGTGTCAGTTTAACAGAGTTGGTAGAGCATAGGATAGTGCAAATGTTCAACTCTTCTGTTACTCATGCAACACATAGGAGATGAAATTTAATATATACCAAAGCAAAATGATAATTTAATAAGCAGACCACTTTTAACAGGAGGGAATGCACTCATTTTTCAATGGCTTTTACTGGTATTGCCATTACTGAAACCCTACGATCAATCTAATTGACCATTCATTGACGTCAATCATTGACCAGAAGTTGAACTATTCCACCCATGTAAATGCTTGGCCGCAAAAGTAATTTAGAGGCAGGGAATTCAATGGTTAATAACTCATTTTCTAATTCTGTGAAGCATGTCCACCTCCATAAGGCACAAATCAAGGTTGTGTTGGAATATCCTCCACTTGCTATAAAACTGGAGACATTCAATTCCATCCAGGACTAAAATAGCAGCTTCTTGATTGACATTCCACCCAATGTCTTAGTCCACTGTCTCTACAACAAATGCACAGTGGTAGGAGTGTGTGCAACCACAATGGTGCACTGCAATAATTCAACAAGGCTTCTTTGGTAATATCGTTGAAGTGTCTACTGCCACCTGCAGGTTCTTCTCCAAGCCACACACCATCTTGACTTGGTACTAAACTGTATTACTAATCGTTCACTAGACTGAGTCAAAATCCAGCACAATCTACGTACCTTCCCCGCGATGGGCTTTGGGCTTCAAGAAGCCAGCTCACCCCTGCTTTGTCAAGACAAGTAGTGGTGGGCTTTCCATGACTCATATTCCAGGAACAATTCATGAATTGAAATGAAAAGCAAGATAAAATCAGGGATACAATGATAAAGGGAGTGCAAGAAAAGAGAGCCATATAGATAAACATAGACATAATTGAACATTGGTAGGTAGGTTGAGAAAGAAATTAAAAGATTTTTTTTCACAAATAAAACACGGATTTTTTTTTTTCAGATTGCCATGCTGCTATTCAGCTTAAAGAGAACATTTGGTATGTAATCAGTGGGGTCAGATTTAGAGGAGTTGACAAAAGAAATAAAGTTAACAAGGAAATTATTTTACACAGGAATTCTCTGCCTGTAAGCATTAGTGGTGATTGAATCGTGGCCATCAAAGGGGAAATTATTCTTTCTGCCTTTCAGGTGCTTACCAATGCAGGGCCATGGAGAAGGGTATTGAAATGGGACTTGATGCAGAGAGCCAGCACACGTTGGATAGGTGAATGGCCTCCTTTTTATGCTGCAAACGGTGTATTATTCCAGGTGTAAATGGCCAAAGCAGATTTGTTACCAACAACTGTCATCGAAAAGGAAAGTCATCCAGAGGTCATGACCTGAACTTGTTGAATTGTGATGTCAGTAGAGTGTCTAGTCAAAGAATCTGAACCACCCAAAGGACCATTTAGGGTTTTAATTTGCTGCAAATAATTTTGTGCTCATTATTGAGTTCAAAATTACACCTGTTTTCTTAACTTGAAAGTTGCAAGGAGGGCAAGTGAAGTATCAGAATCCCTCCAAGTGTGGGAGCAGACCATTTGCTTCATCGAGTCCACACCAACCCCCTGAAGAGCATCCCAGCTGGACTCACTCCCTTGCTCTATGTCATGAATACTCATCCGAACCTGCACATCTTTAGACTGTGGGAGGAAACCAGGGCATGCACTGGAGATCCACACAGACACAGGGAGAATGTGCAAACTCTACACACAGACAGTCGTCTGAAGGTAGAATTGAGCCCAGGTCCTTGGCACTGTGAGGCAGCCGTGCCACCCTGCTGCCCTGAATAATTTATGAATGAAAGAAAGAACTGTGCGTTATATAAGGATGAATCGAAGGTGAAGGATGTTTTTGAAGCCTTTGGTTTGAAAGACTGTAGGGATATATTGTTTGGTCTTCACGTTATATTGTGGAAAGAAAACACAACCTTGTGGCCCTTGGTTGTGTTTGTTTACTGAAAATCATGTGAAGGCCAAACAATACATCTCTGCAGTCCTTCAAACTAGCAGCATCAAAATGTCCTTCACCTTCGATACATCCCTATTTAATGCACAGTTCGTTCATGAATTGTTAAGATTACACTTGCCTACTGCATGCCCTCCTTGCAACCTTTGTTTTCAAGATCAGAAATAAAAGATGTAGCATTGAACTCAGTGCAATGCAAAAGTAGATGTGAGGAGAATGGATTCTTCATTCATTTATATTGCTGCTTAAAATCTCACCTCAGAAACACATTGGATCAGTATAGATGAATGAGTTTAGAGGCAGAGTTTTCCAGTACGTTTGTGTAATGAGCCGTGTGTTCTAATTTTGGCTTTTGCTTTGTTACATAGCTGCTGGTGGTTCAACACTATCTAATCATGATTGTGCTTTCTCTATACAATGAGCAGGATGTATGTCAAAATTTGAGTGGATTGGGAGAGTTTGACAGGGTGGTTGCACTAGACACATTTCTGCTGTTGGTTCTCGGGCTTCACAATAACTGAGCTGTGGACACCAAGGCCATACACAGTTCACTCCAGCCTGTGACATTAAATGGAGAAGAGGATGGTACTGCAGATAAAAGAGCAGAGTTTGGGTTCATGCAACAAATCAATTTTCAAGATGCAAACTTCATAAACTTGGACTTGTCTCTTTCGTTTAACCCTCCCTGCATTTTGTTAGATAAAGTTGAGCTTCGTGATCCATTCCAGTCTTCTGTGGTCTGAATTCCAAGAGTTTTGTTGTTACCACTTGAGCTTTTTGTTTTTATTAGTGTCACTCAAGCTGCTTGTGTGTTTCTAAAAGTGGAGAAAGTGAGGACTGCAGATGCTGGAGATCAGAGCTGAAAATGTGTTGCTGGAAAAGCGCAGCAGGTCAGGCAGCATCCAAGGAACAGGAGAATCGATGTTTCGGGCATAAGCCCTTCTTCAGGAAGGGGTTATGCCCAAAGAAGGGCTTATGCCCGAAACGTCGATTCTCCTGTTCCTTGGATGCTGCCTGACCTGCTGCACCTTTCCAGCAACACATTTTCAGCTCTGTTTCTAAAAGTGGCCTTCTCTGTGGACATCAAAGAATTACTGGGGTACACATGGACCTCTTCCAAAAATGCGCTATCATCATCATCATTTCAAGATAGAGCCATTGTTATTATTTATGGGCCTCTGGAATTGAACAATCTTAAAACTTGATTTTATTGACATTGAGACACCTGCAAGAATTGTTAAATACAGTAACATTCATCATTTATCTGGATTCTGGTGAACATCAGTTTTGTAAATCTTCAGCTGGTATTAAGCAAATTCAAAAATTAAGGCTATTTCTGGCACCCCTTGTATGGAGAATGTCCTATGTTTCAGATGGATTTGAATACCATAATCAATTGAAATGCTATCTTTTACTATTCATAATCATTCTTAATTGTATTCCTTTTACCTACTGTAAAATGCTGTAATCTTTTTGCCCTTTCAAGGTGCTCCATCCATATTATTGATGGCTAACATTATAATTATGTCACTGATGGGTTGTATTGGGCACTGAAAGGAATTTAGAAAATGTTGTATATCTGTGTAATTCGCCTTTCCAATTAAGGATGCAAACCAATGTCAGCCAATTTAGGAAAATAATAGCTTTTGGTTTCTGGACTCTAAGCTAATTCAAGGTGAGAGCATTTTCAATAATCTGATCATTAACATTGTCTTTTTCTGCTGCTTGTTTCTTCAACCTATAGATTATCTCTTAGTATGCATACTCAAGCACAATGCTGTAAACTTAAACAAATATTTTAATGGTGTGATGCCAATTGTTGCAGGCGCAAGTGTAAATTCTTGCTGGCAAGTTTCTTTGAAAGCTTATCATTCCATTTTATATGTACTTCATTCATTACTTGATGTTTCTTTTGTATCAAATGAGGTGTTTGTCTTTTTTACTGTAGCTAGGGGTTCAACATTTCCTTATTCAATGTTTAGGGAGTGAAGTTTGTCTTTGGCAGTTCAAAATAGATGATAATGAATCAGCTGTCCACCTTTATATCCAACTCAATTTTATTTTCTACTGACTTTAATTGTAATGACCAGTCTCACCTGTTCAGCTGAATTCCAGGACTCTTGCTTCCCATTGTCAGTGCAATCATCGAATTGTTAGAGGAGAGAAGCTGGCAGTTTAACCCATCATGTCTGTCCTGGATCTCAGTAGGAGTAATGTATTAAGTGCTAATACCCTGCCTGCTTCCTGTCACCCTGCATGTTTACGCCTTTAAAATAAAAGTAAAGTTATGGAGATCTGTTGTGCAGTACAATTTTAATCTCTGTGTCCTACATGTGTAAATAATATTTATTATCATTTTAACATTCAAGATTCAGACACCATTCCGTGTTCTGATCTGTCTTCATGAATTAATTGTCTTTAAGATGGTTTTAAAAGTCCAGTGGATAAAGTGGCATGAAATGATGATGTAAAATGTGTTAAAACAACTTCTACGATCATTTGCTTGACCTTGTCACAATAATTGTGCTGCATCAATTCACTTAAATATTTCATATTCAAATCCAAGACTTCAAAGTATATAGTTCTGCTTTGAACTCGAGGTAAGAAATCACAATTCTGAGCATTGAGATCAAACGGGTAATATGTCTGGGTGATCATACATCATCAACAGCTACGATGTGGATCTGATCAGATTTTAATCCTGAAGGAAGCATCTTTTGCTTTGTCTAAGATATTTGCTAATAAGTTGAAGTCAAGCACCAGTAATAGCTTTAAGTCTATCCTCAGCTAGTGTTCATATGTAGACAGTGACTGGGATACTGCAGGCTCATGATAAAATCCAGTTTCCACAGATGGTGCTCACTTGTCTCTTACAGGAACAAACAGGAGGAGGCCATCCAGCCCTTGAGTCTATTTAACCATTCCAAAAGATCAAGCCTCATTATAATCAGAAACTTATAGGCATATGGAAATGTGTGAGTTAGTGAGCTATAGAATTAATTATCCTTATTAACAATAAATTTTAAAGAGAATTCATTAGTAAATGTGTTAACCTCTGTAACTCAATTTAGATTATCAATTGAATAAAATGCTTGAAGGATATTCACAAAGAAACCATTTTTCAAACTGTGGAACTCATGAGCAGATTATTTCTTGGTGTGAAAATGAGCAGCAGAGCAAAAGGCCATTTTGCCCATCCTGCTGAGGATGGGTTTCTGAAAAAGCTAACCTATTTGGGCCAATCATGTTGCCTGGCTTTGCAAAGTATTGTTGACCTGAGAAGTAGGTGTGTACTTTTGCCAGATAAATCATTTGAGACAATTACAGAAAGATTGGTACATAGGAAAATCTCCATTATCAGGTCACCATTTTGACTTTACTAGAACTTCATTTGGATATGTTGGCATGCAAAATTGTATTTTGTGATGTTAACCTGAGATGTTTTGAGATGAGAAAATGTAAACAGTACAAGCAAAGAGTCAACAGGCATTTCAACAGAATTGTTACTGTTGGGTTTAAACCCATTACTGCCTTGAAGCTATCATGTATGTGTGCACGAAGACTCAGTAGGATTTGAAGAAAGATTTATGAATGTGGCTGAAAGACAAACTTTTAACATCAGTTGTAAAATGTTGAACTGAAATTAGAAATGGAAGACAATTCTTAAAGAGGAGGTTGCAGCAGACACAAGACATTTCTATTAGGAACTAGGTCAAGGACATAGCACTATCTAGTGGCAGGAGGTCTGCAATTGCCTTGGGACAAGGAAATGTTTACATATGAAATTGTTGCAAGTGTTTACAGGAGCAGTTTCCAATATAAATGTTGTTTAAATAAGAATACTCAATCATGACTGTGGAAAGTAGGTTTATGTGCTGTATGCATGGTATTGAAGTAAAACATTGATGTGGATTCAATTCAAACATTGATTTTGATTCAATCTATCAAATGACACTGAATTGAAAAAAAACCCGTCTCAAATGAGTTGCAAAATCATTTGGGACCTCGACTTGTGTATGAATCCATTGCTGAGTACTTCATAGACTTTTCCATGATTTAAAAAATGTTCAAAAAGAGATCATTGTCAGTAGAGCCACAATGGTTGTAACTGGTTCAGAAAGGTCTCACAATGTTTTAATATTCAGTTGCCTTCCTGCACTGAGAGAAAATCAATTTGCACACTCAGACTTGTGTAGTTTACCCGTATTTTACTGAACTTTATATTTCTTTCAAACTACTGGGCCGCCCATACCCATGCCTGACAGCACCTCGCATGTACCAAAGGCCACATGGGCTGCAGTAATTTAAGAAGGCGATTTCCATCACCTTCTCAAGGGTTAATTAGAGATGGGCAGTAACTGTGAGCATTGCCAGTGACACCCACATACCATGAACAAATTTTTAAAATAAACGCCTGACAGCTAAGCTTCCAATTTAATTATTTATGGCAACTCCAGACTTTGAATGTTATACAAACTCTGACTGAAATCTGCTGTATTGACTGTTTGAGGTGACATTTACTGAATATGCGCTGAGGCACGTCAAATAGGGGAGTGACAGCCAGCTCCATCTTGACTTGGAATTTACCATTGGCAGAGCTGACTAAACCTGTTCCAGGAATAGATACATCACAATGTCAAAGTTTTCTTCAAAGTAAAATTGTTAAATGGAAACTTAAAGCATATATGGTGCAGCATGTTTTTGACAAAAAAGGGAATTACTTGCATTTATATAGCACTTTGCATGGCTACTGAAGATTGTGAAGTGCTTCTGTGCTGTAGTCACTGTGTAATGTAGGAAGTGCAGCAGGCAATCTGTACACAGAAAACTCCCACGAACAGCAATGTGATAATGATTAGATAAACTGTTCTAATGATGATGATTGAGGGAGAATTGATGTCCCTGGCAACAGGAATAACCTCCCTGCTTTTAGAAATAGTGCTATGACGTCTTTTTGTGTAAACTGGCAGATGAGGGCTGTTTTTTTTTTAGAATTAGAATCCCTACAGTGTGGAAACAGGCCCTTTGGCTCAACAAGTCCTCACCAACCCTCTGAAGAGTAACCCGTCCAGACTCATTTCCCGACATTTCCCCTGACGAATGGACTTAACACTAAGCACAATTTAGCATGGCCAATTCACCTAACTTGCATGTCTTTGGGTGAATGTCTTACTCAAAAGATCGTACCTCGGACAGTGCAGCACACATTCAGTTCAGCAATATGTCAGTCTTGTATTGGTCTTGGGAGCTTATGGATGATCTAATCATTCAGGATGGAAAGCCATAGCCGCCTCAAAGTCTCTGATGACTGCTTTCCCATTCAACTTGCTATTTGTGTCATGATATAACAGTCACATTTTCTCACACTTGCTCAAGAAGAGGTCCTTCCTTTACTGGGAAGCATGTGCCAAACGATCTTGGTATATGTTGGAGGACTAGGAGAGGCTATCGGCTGCAAAGCCAGGTTAATCAGCTCACACTAGAAGAAAGCTGAACATGCCAACAGTACACATCTAGTAGAGTATATTGAGCCAAGAACCTTTGTCAACATCTCATACAACGGTTAGGTCACAGGTGGTTATTTAGAAAAACACAAGTTTTGGACAAATTATGCATGTTCTTGCAACCAAGATCCATACAGAATATAATGGACAGTTCTGCTCTCTGCACAGGAAGTGACTGCAGAGACTGTAACTCTGAAGATGGATGAGGGAGATCCAGTAGATGTAATGTACCTGGACTTTCAGAAAGCTTTTGATAAAGTCCCACATAGGAGGTTAGTGAGCAAAATTAGGACGCATGGTGTTGGGGGCAAAGTACTAACTTGGATTGAAAGTTGGTTGGCTGATAGGAAACAAAGAGTAGTGATAAACGGCTTCATTTCGGAATGGCAGGCAGTGACCAGTGGGGTACCGCAGGGATCAGTGCTGGGACTGCAGCTTTTTACAATATATGTTAATAATATAGAAGATGGTATTAGCAATAACATTAGCAAATTTGCTGATGATACTAAGCTGGGTGGCAGGGTGAAATGTGAGGAGGATGTTAGGAGATTACTGGGTGACCTGGACAAGTTAGGTGAGTGATCAAACGCATGGCAGATGCAGTTTAATGTGGATAAATGTATGGTTATCCACTTTGGTGGCAAGAACAGGAAGGCAGATTACTACCTAAATGGAATCAATTTAGGTAAAGGGGCAGTACAGAGAGATCTGGGTGTTCTTGTACACCAGTCAATGAAGGTAAGCATACTGGTACAGCAGGTAGTGAAGAAGACTAATAGCATGCTGGCCTTCATAACAAGAGGGATTGAGTACAGAAGCAAAGAGGTTCTTTTGCAGCTGTACAGGGCCCTATTGAGACCACACCTGGAGTACTGTGTGCAGTTCTGGTCTCCAAATTTGAGGAAAGACATTCTAGCTATTGAGGGAGTGCAGCGTAGGTTCACGAGGTCAATTCCTGGAATGGTGGGATTACCTTACACTGAAAGACTGGAGCAACTGGGCTTGTATACCCTTGAGTTTAGAAGACTGAGAGGGAATCTGATTGAGACATATAAGATTATTAAAGGATTAGACACTGTGGAGGCAGGAAACATGTTTCCCCTGATGGGTGAGTGCCGAACCAGAGGACATAGCTTAAAAATATGGGGTAGACCATTTAGGACAGAGATAAGGAGAAACTTCTTCACCCAGAGAGTGATGGCTGTGTGGAATGCTCTGCCCAGAGGGCAGTGGAGGTTCAGTCTCTGGATTCATTTAAGAAAGAGTTAGATAGAGCTCTCAAGGATTGTGGAATCAAGGGTTATGGAGATAAGGCAGGAACAGGACACTGATTAAGGATGATCAGCCATGATCATATTGAATGGTGGTGCAGGCTTGAAGGGCAAAATGGCCTACTCCTGCACCTATTGTCTATTGTTGAGTTTTGCATCATGTGCTCACTCTTAAAAGCTGCAGGGATCACATTTCCAGCCCTGGCAATTTACTGTAATTATAGGCCAGCTTAGTTTATACACTTTGGCAGTTTTCCCAGAAAATAACTCGGGGAATATATTTTAGAGTGTAACCATATTCCAAAGGGCGATAGGGCAACCCAGCTCCAGAAGTCATTTCAGGCTCATCCAAATATGAGAAAACGTACTGAATTCCTCCAGGTAAAGCAGGAGTGGCATCAACGCAACATTTGGTGTGGTGTCAAGGAATCCCAGTAAAATTGAAGACAATATAAATGAGTTGGAAGGTTTTCTTGTGTTTGGAGTCACAACTCTTGCAAAAGAAGATATGGCTGTTGGAGGTCAATTATCTCATCCCAGAGCCTTAATGCAGCAATAGTGACCTGGAATCAACCATCTTTAGCTGCTTTGACAGTGACTTTCTCGCCAACATACAGGTGGTTCGTTTATAACACGATGGTTGTGTTCTTATAGCAACCCCGCATTGTGGAAAAATCCCACTTCAGAAACCGCGCTTAAAAAGTGTTGGTGATGTAATCGTGTTACAGTGAACATATGTTTTAAAAGTTCATGCTTTAGAAACAGTGTCTCCAATTCATGAAAAACATTTTAGCGAGTTCACAATAACGAAATGCACATGACAGCAGAATGACCTGTAATGCCAGAGATGCTTGCTAATGTCCAATCTGTGTGGTCATATTATGGCCACTTTTCTTGATCCTTGAGGCTTTCTGACTCATTATCAGGGATGCTACTGACTGTGCTGCAAAGCTGGCTTTAGTGAGAATTGCAGACGTTAGAGAGTCAGAGTGGGTAGAGAGTTAGGCTGGAAAAAGCACAACAGGTCAAGCAGTGTCAGAGGAGAAGGGGGGGCAACATTTTAGGTCGGAACCATTCATCAGGGGGGGGGGAGAGATTTGGAAGCTATTGAATTCTATGTTAATGCCATATGGTTGTGCTGTACTGTAGTCTACACATTTTCAGAGCAGAATACTCATTAGTTGCTTTGTTTTGACTAAAGTTTCAACAATGTTGTAGGATCCTTGTATTTATGCTGCATTCTCACCAGTGGACTATAAATCCATAAAGCTTAGACCTATGTTTTTGAATAGTGATGCATTTCATGCTAAGCAGCTATGTGTTATGGGATTGATCAGTTTGATTTGTGATGTAGCTAAATAAATTGCAACTAACAAAGATTTGAGGTCTTGTTAATCTTGTAAAAGAAGATTTACTGACATCCTTATGTTTATAAGGCAATTTTGTAAATTTATGATCAGCATATTATTTACCAAAAGAATTATTGCCAAATTTTAATTGCTGAAATATACAGTTTTATATTCCAACAAGCCTTGTTGCCTTGGAGACAACAATATACTGGAAATTTTACAAGAATCTGCACTATATTTTAACAGAACATGTCCTTGGATATAATTAAGAGAGTGGACTTCTTTTGATTTTGTTTGAATTGATGTTGAGGTGGTATCTACTTCAAATTCAAATAGCCTCATTCTAAGGTTGTAAGCATAATAATCTGCCATCTTCTTCTATACATCAGACATATGCAATTACTATCAGTAGTTCAATTGGAAGATTTCTTCATAAGTTTATACAGCAACAATAAACTTGCATTTAAGTTGCACTTATACATCCCTATAATATCACAAAGGACCAAATAATCAAATGAGCACTTTTGAAGTGATAATTATTAATCTGTTCAGAAACCACACATAATTGACAAAATCCCAGAAACAGCAGTGAAGGAAATTACCTGATCTGTTCATTGAAGTTGGTTTCGGGGTAAAGGTTGACTGAGATAAAGGGTAATTGGCTCATGAGTCAAAGTTGTGTCTCATTTATTTAAAGAATATGTCGCGGTGAGGTTTAATGAGCTTGCTCACCCTGTCTTACCAACCATCCTCATTAATTACTGACCACTCTTTATAGCATCTTTCACATCTGGGTACATGGATGGGATAGGTATAGAAGGATATGGGATCCAAATGTTGGGTAATGGGACTAGTTTAAATTGTTAAAACTGGGCGACATTTACAAGTTAGGCTGAAGGGTGTGTTTCCATGCTGTGGTCCTCTAATGACTCTGACAGTTGCTGCTCCATCTTCCCTCGTGTCATTCCCACAACAATGCAGCACTTAGTGGTATCCCAGAATTCACCAGTGTTGCTTGCACCTGCATTAACTTTAAAACCTGTTGTGCACCCAGACCAGCACTGTTAGTGTGGACCTGCCCTGCAGAATTCCCAATGTTGCCCTGGACTGCAGGAACTTTGGTGCCCTGTTTTGTGGGACAGAATCCAGGAGTTTCACCTGGAAGAGTTGTGTTGATGCAAGACATTCTTCTCCACTAGGACAAGCAGTGGAGACCATGGCACCAGACCATATCAGCCCAATCAGAGATTGGCACCAGGATTAAAGCCCCCTCAGCTGTTGGAATGAACACCTAGCACTTTCAGGAGAAAATCAATGTCCTTCACCAATGTTATGGCCCAGGCCAGAGCTCTCAAAATACCTTTTAAGAAGTTAACCCAGACCTTAAGTTTTTCTTATCTTAAAGATAGATGTGAAGTGCATGTTCTAATTGAAGCAACTGGTCAAATGACGCAACTTTAAGAAAAACACGATTTATTTAGACGCTATGGTTAACAAACAAAAGAAAAAGGAATTTCAAATAACCTAACTATTGGAAAACTTAATGGAATAATGCATACAGTTCCTGTTACAAATTAACTGTTCCAATATAGTAACATAACTCTTGGCAAAAAGGCAAATTCAGACAGTCATGCATCCAGGAGAAAGAACCATTAAGAGAAAATTCAGAGAGTAGCAGCCAAGAGTTATTCACTGAAGTTTCCAACTCTTTTGAGACCCCAAACAGCTTGTGAGGTACTGAAAAAAAAAAGCTCAGAAAACTGGATTTATGAGAGCTGGCATTAGCCATTCTGGCTGCTTCCATTGTTCCAACTTAATAACAACTAAAGGCCTCAAATTGTTTAATTAATTAGTTTCTAAGTAGCTGGTTTGGTGCCTCTGCCTTACAAACTCTCCTCAAAAAAATCCATTACAAACTAACCTTTTAAAGTGACAACATCACACCAAATTCCAGGACTCTCTTTCTCCTTCTCTTTCTCTGCTACTGTACCAACCTCCCAACAAATCTCCAAGCTCCACTATTCTCACTATTGCCTGTAACATCTTGCCCACTCCAACAAGCATACCACGTTTTGCTTTCTTCTTTGCAAACCTCTGAGGCCTCTGTGTTGCAACAATTTCCCAAACAGCTTTCCTCTAAGGAAAACAGCCTCTAAAAGGGCAGCGGAACATTATGCAGGCAATGTGCAATCTCATTTGCCTTCTTTCCATCATGAGGAAAGGCTGCTGATTCCAACTGCCCCAAGAATTGGGTCCAGAGACTGGCCTTGACTTACTGTGCCAGGGCATCTGAATGAAAGCCATTGCCTTGACTTGAGTTCAGCCTGTGACAACCAGGACAAGTCTCCTTTATTCCTGTGCTAAATGGCACAATAAGACAGAAGTATATGAGCCCTTTTTCCCTGAGGAAGCAAAGCACCAAATACACAAGGCAAGCCAGTGCAAGACAGGGAGGCTGTGAGCATTCAGAGTGTGTGTGTGCTATGGGAACAGTGAGCAAAGAGGCCACTGATACAACCTGGTCCAGTCCACGAGCTGGCTGTGGGTCCCGAAGTGCTTTACACTGAGAGTTGTCAGCAAAGCCCGAGGTATGGTATTGAAGTGCAGAAGTCTCATAAGTGAATCAGCGAAGAGCTATGAGGCTTTGTCAGAGGTTGGCACATGTCAGACACCAATATCTGTGAATGTGAGGTACATTTGGCTGGTACTCATTGCACATGCTCTGAGATGGTTAAGCCTGTTTTCCAACATGGAGGTCACTCCGAGCAAGTGACAAAACAAATCTGCCACATGTTTGCACTGGTTTCCTTGTCTGGTTTTCCTGACATTGAGCATGTTCATAGAATTTGGTAAGATGGGGGACTGGCTATTAATAAGGCAAGTTGAACCACTAACATGAGGTTGCATAAACAGTGATTGCTGCCTAACCAGAAACTGACAGTGCCATTTGTGAAAGGTGGTGTGGGCTTTGCCACACTTGTCCATCTGTGCCACACATCTCGCCACATCCCATGTCACTCAGACCTATGTCAGATTCCACCCCTCTTTAGAATACTGCCATCATTACTTTTACATCAAACTCTGAGGGGGCTAATGGAGTCTCCATGTAATGCTATTTGAGACCATTTGTACCTTCATTTGACTCTGCATCGGATTCCTGGCAATCTGTCCAGGACTACAGTGTGGGCATTTCAACATCAAACAGATGGCAGCACAGCAGGTTGCTTCTCACCGCCATGGTACTCGAGAAGAGCAACAAATGCTGGCCTTACCCGTGAAAGAACAGTACAGCACAGGAATAGATCCTTCGGCCCATGATGTTGTGCTGAGTGTAATACCAAAATTAAACTAATCCCTTCTGCCTGCCCTTGTACCATCTCCTACTTTTTCTTGCATATTCATGTGCTTATCTAAAAGTCTCTTAAAGGCCCCTGTCATATCTTCCTTTGCCACCACCCCTGGCAGCACATTGCAGACGCCTACCATTGTGTGTAAAAGAAAAACACTTGCCCCTCACATCTCCTTTGAACTTTTTCCCCTCCCCTTAAATGCATGTCCCCTAATATTAGATGTTTGAAAAGATTCTGTCAACCTTGTCTATGCATCTCATAATTTATGAGACTTTTATCAAGTCGCCCTTCAGCCTCCGCCACTCCAGAGAAAACAAGCTGAGTTTTTCTCGCCTCTCCTTTATAGCTGATATCCTCTAATTAAGGCAGCATCCTGGTAAACCTCTTCTGCATCTCCTTGAAAGCCTTCACATCTTTCCTATCTTGTGGCAACCAGAACTGAATGTGATATACTCAAAGTGTGGCCTAACCAAAGTTTTATAAAGTTGCCCAACATGACATTCCTACTTGTACTCAATTCCTTGACCAATAAAGGTGAGCATGCCATACACCGCCATTACCACCTTGTCGATATGTTTGACCAATTTCAGAAAGTTTGCATCCTAGCAGCAAATAATACATTTAAAAATAATCTTTGGTCAATGCATCACTCCCTCAGTATTGCACGGAAGTGTTTGCCTGCAGGAATATTGGATAATCTTCATAAGTACTCTAAAACAAAACAATGTGGTTCCCTCTAATTGTTTTTAATATTTCTTAAGTTTGACTTATGCTGAAAATTCATTTTTGCTGAGTAGGGAGAAATAAAGCACGAGGAGGTGATTCGGTCCTTTAGAGCCTGCTCCATCTTATAATATGGTCCTGGCTGATGGTCTAACTCAGTCCCATGCTCCTGCTTTCTCCCCAAACCCTTTGGTTCTTTGGGTTAAAGAGTCCACATCTAACTCCCCCTTGAAAACATTTCAATGTTTTACCTTCAACCATTTTCTGAAGCTGAGAATTCCACAGGCTGTATAGCTCAGGAATAACTTTGCAGTTATTTCGTCATTTTGGTAAACTCCTAGCTTGTGCAGGTTTAAGGAATTTTCTTCTCCAAAAGGTGCTGAAATTCGATTTTATTTATTTGTTGTCATGAGTATTTTGTTACAAAGTACGGTGAAAACTCTTGTATAGTTCCGCTCCTCTCCAGCGCCATCTTAAAACACAGAAATAAACCAAAACACAGAATATAATGGCAGAAAAATAAAGACATAAAGTTCAACTTTACAGTCCTTCTTATGTGCTCATCATTAGTCTGGAGTTGGCAGCTATGAGTTTTTGAGTATTCTTGAGGTTGAATTGACAAATGTTTGATTAGCAAAGAGGTGAAAGGTTATTGGCAATTGTTGGAAATATGAAGTCGTCAAATCAGTGAGGATCTTCTTAAATACCGAAGCTTGCCTGAGGGGCAACTGACCTGCTTCTGCTCCTAATCCATATCTTCTTATCCATGCACTTAAGAATAAGGAATGTCACATATTTTATATTGTCAAGACCATTTCTTATTTCCTTTGTATTTGTACAGTTGGCTAAAAATGACAAAGATATTGCTTTAAATAAAGGAAACTGCACAGAGATGGCTCTCGTTTAAAAAAATCTTATGTTTACTGAGCACAATGTTATTATTATTCCTCGATTTAGTGAGAACAATAATAGACAAACCAGAGCCCAATATGCTCTGAACTCAGAGACCGTTGTTTGACAACAATGTTTTGATTGGTTCTTGACAGATGACCATGGCTTGTGAGGCACCAATGAAGAAGAAGCATGCAGCTTACAAATTAAAACCATCAGAAATCTCTATCTTTTTCCAGTGTGCAGTTATCAGAAAGTTACCAGTGATAGCTAGTTGGCTTTCTTATGCCCTTCTCTGTAAATATTCTATTGAAAGGAAAAAGGGAAATCACAGTCAGAGATTTTGAAAAGGGCAAATTCTCAACCAGTGAATGAAGGACAAAATAGTGAACAGAAGAACCTTGCATTAACAGCACAGAACAAAATGAAAGCAAACAATTAATCAAACCCTGTGTTCCAGACTGGTGCCATTGAACTGTGTCTCTCTGATTCTTTTTTATTTTCTCTCTGTTTTCCACCCTTAGTATCCTTGCCTTGTGTGTCTTTGACCGTCATTTCGTTTGTGTGTGAATGGGGTAAGTTAAGAAAAGGTAGAGGTTAGGTTATAGAGTTATAAGTTAAAAATTCCTATTTCCTAACTGCCATTGGTTAAAGACAATTCGTTCACGATAAACAGTTGCTTTCTTGTTAAGTACAGAAACTTGGTGAGTGTTTTCTTTTAACAGTCAGAAAAATTGTGGACTTTTGAGTAGTTTAACTAAATTTTTCCAGATTTGTGATGAGTTGGTGGGAAACACCTCCCCATTGATATTGATGACTCTGTATATATTTCCAAGGAGTATTAATTGGTCGATGCTGCGACCTGTACCCTCACCACAGAGAGCTGCAGGACAGCTTGTTTGGCCAGAGGTTATCAAGATTTCAGTCATGCTAGAAGCTGTAGAAAACAGGATTAGGTCTGCAAGTAGTTGCAGGCATAGCGGACTTGGGAATGTAGGCCAAAGGCTAATGAAAAGAAGCCTTTAATCAAAAGTTTCATTTCCTGCCTAAGGCCTGAATAGGTGTATTTTAAGGTGCTCCCTGCCCCTCTCTCAAACCCTTTTCAGTCAGTGAGAAAATTGAGACCAGTCAGAAAAATGCCCTTCAACAATCATTAGCTGGCCGTTTAAGGTCTCATTTGTCTTAAATAGATTGACCCAGGCTGTTATTTCACAGTAAATTCTCAAAGGTTGAGTTGGACAAACATTTAAGTTGTTTTTCGGTCTTCTTCCCAGCTATGACTCATTGAGGCATGTAGAATTCTGCCCCACATTGATGGCAGACATTCTATCAATGAGTGAGTGTATGTTCAGCTGAGACAGACAAATCCTTGATCTCTTTGGGAGTGGAGGGAGATGGAGAATGGATGGGAACAAATGAGTTAAGACAGCACCTTTTAACGGAAGCAACAGTTAGGGTCAAGAAACAGGGCCTTGGCAATAGCATCCACATTGTATCAAAGCATAAAAAGGAATATCAGACAGGAGTGTATTAAATGATGGAGTGAACTTGGAATGCCATTTTATCTATTCATGAACATATTTCTTATATGTTGAAGTTAATTTGGTTTGTATGGAGAATTGTACAGTTGCACGATGCGTCTCAAACTGTTGTGTTGCATAGTTGCACATTACTGAGATATTTGCCTGTTTGTAATGTGAAAAATTATAGAGGCATAGAGAGGTACAGCACAGGAACAGACCCTTCAGTCCAACTCATCCATACCAACCAGATATCCCAACCCAATCTAGTCCCACCTGGCCCATATCCCTCCAAATGCTTCCGATTCATATACCCATCCAGATGCCTTTTAAATGTTGTAATTGTACTAGCCTCCACCACTTCCTCTGGCAGCACATTCCATACACGTACCACCCTCTGCATGAAAACGTTGCCCTTTAAGTCTCTTTTATATCTTTCCCCTCTCACCCTAAACCTATGCCCTCTAGTTCTGGACTCCTCTAATCCAGGAAAAGACTTTGTCCATTTATCCTAACTATGCCCCTCATGATTTTATAAATCTCTATAAGTTCACCCCTCAGCTTCTGACACTCCAGGGAAAGCAGTCCCAGCCTATTCAACCTCTCCCTATAGCTCAAATCCTCCAACCCTGGCAACATCCCTGTAAATCTTTTCTGAACCCTTTCAAGTTTCAGAAATTCTAAATGCTTTTGATGGAGCTATAAAGTTTTAACGGAATCTTGGAATTTGGATGGCCAATTCTAAATCCTAAAAAGTTACCTGAATCTAGGGGACACAATTTTGTCTTTTTATAGTGACTCTACTTGGTAACTTTGAGGGGAAGTGTTTAAAGCCCCATTGAGAAAATAAAATGAATTGACCTGCAGCTCTATGTCTAGGTTACATAAGGAAACAACTATAACACTAGTGTAATCATTTGGGAGGTGAATCTTAAGGAGAGTGGCTTGTTAAGCCCATAATTGTGCATTGCTACTTTCTTTATATAATATTCTTCCTCCCATGAATTATTTAAAGTACTTTTTTCTCTTTTCAACTTTTTTGTAGCGTGAGTGGATTATCTATACCTACATATTGTGAAAGTCACTTGTGTAGATTTATTAAAAGGAAATCCTGCAGTTTTTCCATGACATACACATCACTATCTTCACTTGAGGTCCTTTCTACTTAATGGTCAATGTGTAGAGTGGGCTAACTTTTCCTCACTGCTATTGAAAATGTGTGCTGTGAAGATTGCATTTCAGCAATTGTTAACAAAATGACACACATTTTCGATGCCTTCAGATTGCGAGCATAGATTTTTCTACCTGAGAAATTGAATGGTGGAAAATAATTTTGATTGAATGTTTGAAAGAAGTTTTTTCCAAACATTAGTCTTTTACAGTATAATTATAAATTTGCCATTGTGGAATGATAAATAGCATGGTTTTCAATATGACTGAGACACCATAAAATGAAACAATTATTTATCAGGGCCTCTAAGCTGTCATTTTCTTTTCCACCTTTTCCTTTCTTGTTGACATCACTGGCTGGGCCAACATGTCTTACTCATTCGTAATGGCCCTTGAAGAGATTGCATTGAACTACCGAATTAAACTTTTGCTGTCGATGGGGGTGGGGTGGAGGTAGATACAGGGCGGCAGGTATATCAACAGTACTGAAAACAAGAAAATGCTGGACATCACAGCAGGTCGGGCAGCATCCGTGGAGAGAGAGCAAGCTAACATTTCAAGTTTTTAGATGACTCTTCAGAGCAGTTTTTTTTTTAGAAAGGGGTCCCAGTATTTGAAATCATCTTTGTGTTTGCTACTTTGCATTTTTGAAAAACTTATTTGGGCAATGCATAGATATTATTGTTACATATTAAGAAATGTATGTAAGATACTTTAGTGTGGTGTTGGCAAAACTTTTATTTTTATTGAACTATTTCAAGAACATGAATTAATCATGGGCTATTAATGACAGTATTCTGTAAAAGAGATTTAGGTTAAAGAGCTTTTAAAGTTGGCATCTTCAATGTAGTACATTTACTTGCATAGTTAAACATTTCCCCACCTTCTCAACACATCAAAACCACACAAGAAAATGCTGCACGTGTGCATTTTGATTTTAAGTATGCATGTATTTGATCCAGTGTAAAAACAAACAAGAAAAGCTCCAAAAAAGGCCATGTTGCTTTCAAGTCAGTGACTAAATTTTATAAATAATCGAATATGTAACTATCATAGCTGCTAGATAATAAATCACAAAACCGACTACTTTACATCTTGCAATGCACTTAACTGTTTTCGGCTTCATTAGTTTCTCTTTCCCTCTGGAGCAATGGCTTTGCGTTCTGACCTGGTCTGTGTAAGAATTTTGAGTATCCTCATGCATGGATCAGAGTGCTACCTGACGGGTGCAACAAGCAGTCAGGAAGGCAAATGCTACGTTAGTCTTTATTGCAAGGAATTTGACATATTAGTGTAGGGAACGATTGCCTCATTTATATTGGCTATTGGTGAGACAAAACCTCGAGCGTGAGGTAGAGTTTTGCTGTCTTTACTCATGGACGGATATACTGATCACATAGAGTTCAACAATGATTCTCCAGATTGATTTTTGGTACAACAGGATTGAAGAATGTGCCTTCTTGTTTTGGAGTTTGAACAGTGGGAACTGCTTTTGTTGTATTAGGTGAAATTCTTTAAAGGTTAACATTTATTAAGTTAGATGCTAAAGGCTTTTTCCTCCTGATTGGACTGATGAGATGCAAGGATCACAGTAATGACACCATTTAGGATTGAGATGAGGAAAAATGTCTTCACTCAGAGGTTTGTGACTCTTTGGAATTCTGTACTCTAGAATGCTTTGCATTGAGTGCTGCTGATTATTTTCCAGATCCAGGTTGTCACATTCAACAATCCAAGATAATGAAGAAATGTGGAGAAAGAGAAAGAAAGTACAGTTGAGATGGAGGATCAGCCAAGATCCTCTGAAATAGTGCAGCAGGCTTGAGGAGCTACATGACTTATCTATTTCTTATGATCTTTCCTTCATTGTTAATGCCTGTGAGCTTGGTTTTCTCGATTTCTTTTGTCGTAAATTGATTTTACCATTGTTCAGTGCCACTTTTCCATATACTTCCACAGGGAATATGAGCAATTCATGGATTGAATACACAAATTTCCCATTCTCTAAACTGGAAACATTCCACAAATGGGTGCAGGTTATGCTCATGATTACATAGTTGATAGAATCTAGTGTAAATACAGCTGCCATAAATATGGGCATTTGTGTCCTGTCAGTCCCACCACGAGGTTCTGAAGAATTTGGTTGTTCTCACTGTCATCCAGTGAATATTTCTGAACTAGTTCTTGAATAATCCATTTTATTGATTTTTGCAGACACTTTATCCTTGATCTTTTGAGCTTCTTGAGTAGATTTCTCTAGAGCATTCTTTTCAAAAATGAAAGCATGTTGAAAATTGCTAAGCTTGGAGGATAGAAGCCATAATGAATTGCATGCATTTTATTGTCCTCCTTCTTTTGATTTAACATAATGGTAATTGCACATCAACTTCTGTCAGCTCCTATATGTAATACATTTTAAATGAGAAGCTTCATGAGCAGAATCTCTGCTTAATTCGCGATTGCTTAATTTGAATTTAAATCCTCCAAAAAAAACTCTCCTGTGTTTTGTTAAAATTGCTTAATAATTTCAACAATAAACAACTGAATTAACAGGAGGTGCTTAATCATTATCTTCAACAAGGTAGATAGAGCAGTGCTTTTTGAGGAGAATACGATCATAATTTACTCTTAATTGAAATGATGAATGATTTGCTATTTTTATTAACTCTTATCTCCATCCACTTTTGCCAATTTATTCATTATAAATTTTTATGTCCATATTAATAACGGGCACATCCAGCATAAAACCTCCAGGCTATAATTACAGTGATGTTATTAGTAACTGTGGAGAGAGGAACTTTTTTGAGGTTCTTCCTTGTTCTGATGAGATGTCAAGCAACACACTATCACTCCATACAGCCAGTGTAGGAGACCATATTGGAGTTTCCGAATCCGTGTATTGGCCTCATTACAGAAGCCAATCTCCAAGATCTCCCAGTGCTACCATTGCCCAAGACCATATCTCTGAGGGAACGAAACTCTGCAGCCATGGTTATGTTATGCTAGTGTTGCACTTCTCCCAACAAGACCCTGAAGTTTGCATGAGTTTTTCACTGACAAAGGTCTCCCTCCTCCTGTGTATGTCCAGGAGTCGATTATGAGCCTACACTGGCTGATATGTGGCCTAATACAAAAACATGGTACTTTGGATGTTACATGTGAAGATCCCCTTCCGATTGGGTTTAGGGAAGTTGTGATGCAGTTTTCGCCCTTCCCTTTATATGTTACGTTGGTGATGTCTGTGTTCAGGATCCAAACTCTCGACAACACAATTTAGAACAGTGTTTGTCCTTGAAAACCAAGGCCTGTTGGTTTGAATACACAGGGCAGGGGTACACTGTTACCACTTTTGCCTGCTGACATTTATCTATAGTGGTATCTACGTGCCTTTAACACAAATGTTGCTGGAACACAGTTGGTCAGGCAGCATCCATGGAGAGAGAACAAGCTGATGTTTTGTGTCTAGATGATTCTTCAACAGAGCTGCCAGAAAAATAAAGTTGTGAAGCTGAATCCTTTGCCGAGGACAGTGTGTTCAGCTTAAGAAAGGGGAAGGTCAGGAGGTTTGTTGAAAACACCCATAAGGGCTGGGTTGGGGGGAGTGACCTCTGGGGGACAAGAAAAGGACAGTATCTGAGGGCTGGGAAGGGGTGACCTGCAAGCCTTCCCTCTTTGTCAACAGTATAATGAAGGGTGCAGTGATATTCTCATCATGCTTCCTCTTGGATAATGCTGACATTTTGCACCTCAACACCTTGTAACACATTTTGACATGGCTGTATGATTGGGATCCCCAGGATCTTTCCTGGGCTCCCCTTACAATTGCTGTTAAACCAAACTTTAGTCAATTGCTGGAATTGACAATTTGGAGTGTCTCTTCCCTATGGAAAAAGTGCTCTATCTGTTCATCGTTGATCCAAGATGAGACCTGATCTTGCTGAGCCTGCTTGAGGTTCTCTCTCGATCAATCGTGCCCTGGCTGTAGATGCTGTCAAGGATCCTACTCTGCTGCCTACTGTCATCTGCCTTTCCCCGATTATCTTATGGTTCAGGTGTGCCCTTCTAGTGCTGTTACCAGGTGTCCATTTGCCTCTTACTCCTTCCTCAGCATTTTGTTGACTGTCCAGATTAATTTTATCTAAGGTCTGTTTAATCTGCTGTGTTAAAAATCTAAGTCATTATCCAAATGAACTAAAGTGAGGGTTTTGACTGTAGATACTCCTGCTTTGTAAGCTATTGCCAAACTATTCAACACATCTCTTTACTATGTTCCCCCCTCCCCCCAGTGTCCTAGTAGCCAGTGGATTGAATACAAGTATAATTTCTGAAGTTGGGAAAGGCAGTACTCTGGCACCTGGGTTTTGGATATGTCTAACACCACCAGTACTAATTTGTGGTGTATGTTGTCTGTGTATTTTAAAACCACACTATCTTGTGGTTCTGGGGTAGACCTCGAACAAATGTATAAGGGTGCACTTCTGGCTGGTTTTAGCCCATTTCTCATTTCATACAGGAGATGGTATTTTTCCTTGGTGACCCTCCTGGGGCATTGTTGCCCAATTTCTAGCTCTTCCTCGGGGCTGGTACACCCATTTGTGGAAGAATACCACCGGTCAGCTGTTCAGGTAGCAGTAATCTGCACTCCCATTTGACTCCCCGTGCACAACCTGCTGGCTCTTCCAACCAAATATCAGGGAAATATTGGGCTGAACCCATAAAAGCCCTTCCTCACATTCTGCCACCTCCATTGGGACAGACCACATGAAGTTGGGATGGATGTACTCTCACCCAATTAATGTTTCCACTAGTTGCATCCTGGCAACCCAGCCAACAATGCAGACCAACAGGCTCTGTGTTGGCATCCAGGTGGCTCAGTGGTTAGCACTATTGCCTCACAGTGCTAGGGACCTGGGTTCGATCCCAGCCAAGGGCAACTGTCTGTGTGGAGTTTGCACGTTGTCCCCGTGTCTGCGTGGGTTTCCTCCAGGTGCTTGAGTTTCCTCCCACAGGCTAAAGAAGTGCAGATTTGGTGAATTAACCAGGCTAAATTACCCATATTGTTCAGGGATTTGTAGGTGAGGTGCATTGGTTAGGGGAAATTTAGAGTAATAGGGTAAGGGAATGGGTCTCGGGGTGGGGGGGGGTTTACTCTTCAGAAGGTCAGTGTGAACTTGTTAGGGTGAAGGCCCTGTTTCCACACCGTTGGGATTCTATGAATGTCTGACCTCCTCAGTCTTCTCCACTTGTGGGGATTTATTTCTACCCCTGGTTTTGGCTTGCACTTGGCCACACTCCTCTCAAAATTTGCTTTTATTGACTTGTCCCAATTCCCCCTCTTTTTTTTTCAGCCTATTCCACGTGTATCAGACCTCACTTCTTAGGTCCAACACTTGTTGATTGGAAATTGGGGGCAGGGGTTGGAAGTGTATCGGTGCGTTAACGCTGCCAGAGTCTGGAAGATTAAAACATCGATCATGAGTTGATAAATGGCCAAAAGTCAAAATAGCCTTTGATTTGGAGAAGACGAAGATGAGAAATGGCCAACGGATGAAGATGGCCCAAATAATGAAGATGATGATAGCTATCTATCGTCCTGCATGGTAGGTGATGTGCTGTACAACCAGGATGATGAATTAGGCCCTTACCACATGGGAGGGCTCTCACTGCCTCTGTTACATCTCAGTAGGACAGTCAGGATGTCTGCCTTCATAAAGGGGATGTCTCTGTTTCTGTCTCTGTCCTGACATAGATCCCCACGAGGATGGTTTCCTGGAGGTGACTATCTCTAGCCCATTCCTGCTGCACACTGTGGCCTTGACTTTTCTATCTGGAATTGGTGGGGTCAGCTATGGGTCACTGCCCGAGGTTGAGGCCTCTGGAGGGACAGTGTCCACAACTGAATGTTACTATTTCTCTGACATTTTGGCTGAACTAACAACAAAGGATTGAAAGACCCGCACAGAGAAAATACACCCTATTTTGTAGAAAAGTAGATGATGGGCATTCAAGTAACCAGATACTAACTAAAAGTTCATGTTTTGATTAGATCATCCATTTTGATAATGCTAACTGTTACCTTAAAATGCAATAGTTTCAGCTCTCTCTAAAAATCACAGGAGATTTCCTAATGTGCATATGAAATGGATCTGTAATGGCACAGTTTACACACTTTGCCATTGCACAAATGGAATTTTCATGTTGCCATTTAGCTGAAATGTCATTTTCATAAATGCTAACAAATCACAATTGAAGAGATAGAGAAATTACAAGCATAAAATAGAAAGCAACACTATCAAGTAGCAATTATAGAAGATCTACAAAAATAATCAATGAATATGTCTCAAAATCTACCATATAAAGTAGTCCAGAAGTGCGATAGCTGTGTGCTAAGAAGAAATAAGAATACTTGTCGTAGCCAACCAAAGACAGGATTTTTTCGGATGGAAAAGGTCAGAAATTCAGCATGTTTCTTTTCCTTATCTCTGACCTGGGTAAGAGGCAATAAGTGCAGCATGCAGATTTTCATGAGAATTCTCCTTTATTGATTTAAACTTTATTGTCACGTATACTCCTTTATGAATGGATATCCTTGATTGTAATGCACGTTCAATGTAAAATAAAGTGAAAAGTGTGCACTGTCGCTGGCACTTAGGCACCATTCACTGAATAAAATAAGAAGAGGGTCCAACTTTTCTTTTTCCACGACTACAGCACACCATCACTAGAATCCCACTCCAGGCTTCCCAGCTCACGTTATGCTGCAGAGGGGTCGTCCTGCACTGGGTTATGCCAGCTCACACCAGGCCACCGAAAGAGTGTCCTGCTCCAGCTCACACCAGGCCACCGAAAGAGTGTCCTGCTCCAGATGACACCAGCCCAGTATAAGAGTACAGTGAAAAGTTTCCAATGTCACCACACATGTGCCATCTTACCTACATGTACCTAGGTACAAAAACTTCGTTCAATGTAAAATAAAGTGAAAAGTGTGCACTGTCGCTGGCACTTAGGCACCATTCACTGAATAAAATAAGAAGAGGGTCCAACTTTTCTTTTTCCACGGCTACAGCAAACCATCACTAGAATCCCACTCCAGGCTTCCCAGCTCACGTTATGCTGCAGAGGGATCGTCCTGCACTGGGTTATGCCAGCTCACACCAGGCCACCGAAAGAGTGTCCTGCTCCAGATGACACCAGCCCAGTATAAGAGTACAGTGAAAAGTTTCCAATGTCACCACACATGTGCCATCTTACCTACATGTACCTAGGTACAAAAACTTAAGGTAGAAAGAAATAAGGAACAAAGTTTAAAAATTAACATGACAGTCACTTTTAGTATTAAGTCAAAACATGAAGAAATACAGCCAGTAATTCTTAAGTGCTTAGCCATGCTAGAACTGCACTTCTTGCAATGGCTTGACTTTCTCTGCTTTGGCCAGTGTTGGCTCAAACTCTCCTATTCTCGTCATCGCTGCAGATGTCAGGAGAGCTTCCACCACTGCATTGGATGTCAGATGGCCAACACCTTGATCCAGACACCATCCATGCCATGCCTCGGCCACACCTTTTGTCCGTGTGCTGGGCATTGGGAACTCACCGAGAGTCCTAGGTCAGGCCCCCAGCTGCTACCGCGCATTGGACGTCTCGCCGACTGCCAAATTAAACGAGCCAGATACTACCTCCGCTGCCTGTCTCCAGAAGGTACACCCATAGAAAGAATGTACTAAAAGTTAGAAAAAGGAAAAGGTGTAAAAGGAAAAGAAGAGTGGACAGGGTGGATGAGCCTACTCTGCTGCCATCTTGTAGCGATGCGGGAATTCTTGAAAGAAGGGCCAGGTTTTCTTCTGACAAATCGGCTGTTCTGTGAAGATCTATTGGCCTCAATTTTCATCCAACTAGCCATGGTAGTGGGATATTGACCTGAAATGAAAACAGAATTAACATATTCCAGGTTCCATTCCAGATCATAGCCTAGAATTGGTTAGTTGGTTTGCTGGAAGTTTAGAAAGAAGGGGACAGCTTTTCTGCTGACCAGCCAGTAGTGAATGCAGGTGGGAATTGTACATGATGAGAGTGGGTGGGGGATGGCTCATACAATATCCACTGTAGCACACTCTGAAAGAATTGCCCAGGAGCTTGAATTTTTCTTTTGGCAATTCCTGTATGCCTGGAACACTACAAAAAATATCCTAAAAATCCAGGACTCCGGATGGTTCAGGTGAAATTAAGTAAAATGATTACTCAGAGAAAGTTATGCCATTTAATCTAACTCCTGATTAACTATTAAACATCTCTTGCGTATGTCACTATCAATCCTGATATGCTTTCCAACCCCAGACACTGACCAAAAACCCCACTGGGACCTGAATTGTCACCCACCCTGCGAACCCATACCCCATCCCTGTGTGGTGGTGGAAGGTTGTTTTTCAGACTGGAGGCCTGCACCATATACACTCCACCCTGTGACCTAAAATTACCTCCACCAATCCAGAACCTGATATTCTTCAGCATATTCTGACCTACCTCATACATTTAGCTGGCCATTTGCTACCTTGTATCCTGGCACCTTTCTTGCCTGGCACTCCATTTCCCTGGCTCCCTATCACCAACCTATCTGTCACTGTATTTATCTGGCACCATTCTTATCTGGCACCCAACCCTCCATTTCGCATTACCATTACACTTACCTTATTTACTTACCTTTTGATTGCACTGAGTAGAATCTCCTGTCAGAAATGTTTAGCTCCTGCCTTCCATTTAAAAAAGGGCCAGAGTGCAATTTGCGTCCGATTAATACTCAGTGAAAAGTGTACCTAAGGTTTCCAAGAATAGCTAAAGGGTGGAGAGAAATAATTGCAAGGTCAGGCCAATAGTTTTGAGAGAGACATTTTGAGAAATAGATTCAAATCAAATGTTGAGTGCACATTGGAAGCTTAAGTGTTTAACTTTACACATGCAAATGTGTGAAATATGTTACAACTGTTCGATAACAGTACATGGTAAAATAATAGTGTAATTTTCAAGTAAAATGGGCATAAACGGTTGCTTAACCCAGATAAAAGGAAGTTACTAATGTGAAAATGGTGAGTGATGTGAGAAATACAATTTACAATGTAATTTAACTGGAAACTATAGAACAAATTTTGAGAGAAATTAGGCAGTGAGATGAACAGCAAGCACTGTTATAAATGTACAATTTAAATTGTGGCTAGGTACATGCAAAGATGTTAATCAGGAATTTGCTGGCCCTCCTACTCCAGAAGCTTCATGCTGGTGGTATCTCACTGTATCAGTCCACTGGAACACATGAATTATCATGAAGTTGCTGTATGTATCTGATAATCCATTAACTTGTGCAAAAGTTGGGCCTTGCCTATTCCTGTGTAATTCCATTAAGTAGTGTCATGCATCTGCCTTAATTTTAATAGATTCCTCATGCACTGAAATTAACTATTAATTTTTTCAAATATTAATTACCTTTTGTATGTCTTTTTTAAAACAACTTTTTGTCTCTTTTACCTTTCAATCTTCTTAGTTCTTTTCTGTCTGCTTTCCATAAGTGACTTGATACTGTGAAATATTCGAATTTACTTTGTAGATCTGAGCTACATGTTAAATTCTCCAACTCATTGGTTAAGAAAATATATGTTTGCTTACCTTGTCCACGCAGGTAATAGATGCTCACAGTGAATGATCCATTGCGTTAGGCAACTAATTTGAAATGAACACCAAAGACAAAAGTGCTGAAAAAGTCTATGACAATGGCAGTTTTTTGCTTGCCTATTATGCCCACTCGGTTAACGCTTAGAGCCATAGAGATGTACAGCATGGAAACAGACCCTTTGGTCTGACCCATCCATGCCGACCAGATATCCCAAAACAATCTAGTCCCACCTGCCATCATCTGGCCCATATCCCTCAACCCTTCCTATTCACATACAATTGCAACATTTAAAAGGCATTTGGATGGGTATCAGCCTCCACCACATCCTCTGGCAGCTCATTCCAGACACGTACCACCCTCTGCGTGAAAATGTTGCCCCTTAAGTCTTTTTTATATCTTTCCCCTCTCACCCTAAACCTATGCCCTCTCGTTCTGGACTCCCCAGCCCGAGGAAAAAGACTTTGCCTATTTATCCTATCTATGTCCCTCATGATTTTATAAACCTCTATAAGGTCACCCCTCAGCTTCTGACACTCCAGGGAAAACAGCCCCAACCTATTCAACCTCTCCCTATAGCTCAAATCCTCCAACCCTGGCAACATCCTTGTAAATCTTTTCTGAACCCTTTCAAGTTTCACAACATCTTTCCGATAGAAAGGAGACCAGAATTGCATGCAATAATCCAACAGTGGCCTAATCAATGTCATGGACAGCCGCAACATGACCTCCCAACTCCTGTACTCAGTACTCTGACCAATAAAGGAAAGCATACCAAACATGTTTTTCACTAACCTATCTACCTGTGACTCCACTTTCAAGGAGCTATGTCCCTGCACTCCAAGATCTCTTTGTTCAGCAACACTCCCTAGGACTTTACCATTAAGTGTATAAGTCCTGCTAAGATTTGCTTTCCCAAAATGCAGCATCTCCCATTTATCTAAATTAAACTCCATCAGCCACATCTCAGCCCATTGGCCCATCTAGTCAAGATCCCGTTGTAATCTGAGGTAACCTTCTTCGCTGTCCACTACACCTCCAGTTTTGGTATCATCTGAAACCTACTAACTTTATCTCTTATGCTCACATCCAAACCATTTATATAAATGATGAAAAATAGTGGCCTCAGAATCGATCCTTGTGGTGCTTCACTGGTCACAGGCCTCCAGTCTGAAAAACAATCTTCCAGCACCACAAGAAGGGCTCATGCCCAAAACGTCGATTCTCCTGCTCCTTGGATGCTGCCTGACCTGCTGCGCTTTTCCAGCAACACATTTTCAGCTTCCACCACCACACCCTGTCTTCTACCTTTGAGCTAGTTCCGTATCCAAATGGCTAGTTCTCCCTGTATTCCATGAGATCTAAACTTGCTAACCAGTCTCCCATGGGGAACCTTGTTGAAAGCCTTACTGAGGTCCATATAGACCACATCCACTGTTCTGCCCTCATCAATCCTCTTTGCTGCTGCTTCAACAAACTCCATCAAGTTTGTGAGACATGATTTCCCATGCACAAAACCATGTTGGCTATCCTGAATCAGTCCTTGCCTTTCCAAATACATGTACATCCTTTCCCTCAGGATTCCCTCCAACTACTTGCCCACCACCAAGGTCAGGCTCACTGGTCTATAGTTCCCTGGCTTGTCCTTACCTCCCTTCTTAAACAGTGGCACCATGTTTGCCAACCTCCAGTCTTCCGGCAGCTCACTTGTGACTATCGATGATACAAATATCTCAGTAAGCGGCCCAACAATCACTTTTCTCTGACTTCTCACAGAATTCTAGAGTATACCTGATCAGGTCCTCGGGATTTATCCACTTGTATGCGTTTCAAGACATCCAGCACTTTCTCCTCTGTAATATGGACATTTTTCAAGATGTCACCATCTATTTCTCCACATTCTATATCTCCCATGTCCTTTTCAACAGTAAATACTGATGCAAAATACTCATTTAGTTTTTCCCCCATCTCCTGCAGCTCCACACAAAGGCTGCCTTGCTGGTCTTTGGGGGGCACTATTCTCTCCCTCGTTACCCTTTTGTCCTTAATGTATTTGTAAAAATCCTTTGGATTCTCCTTAACTTTATTTTCCAAAACTATCTCATGATCCCTTTTTGCCCTCCTGATTTCCCTCTTAAGTATACTCCTACTACCTTTATACTCTTGAGGGTTCACTCAATCTATCCTATCTATTCCTGACACATGTTTCCTTTTTCTTAACCAAAACCTAAATTTTTTTAGTCATCCAGCATTCCCTTCACCAACCTGCCTTTCTTTTCACCTGAACAGGAATATACTTTCTCTGGGCTCTCATTATCTTATTTCTGAAGGCTTCCCATTTTCCAGCTGTCCCTTTACCTGCGAACATCTGCGCCCAATCAGCTTTTGAAAGTTCTTGCCTAATACTGTCAAAATTGGCCTTCCTCTAATTTAGACCTTGAACTTTTAGATCTGGTTTATCCTTTTCCATCACTATTTTAAAACTAATAGAAATGAATTTCATTGGGCAAAACCTCTAAAGAGAAAGTGAGGACTGCAGATGCTGGAGATCAGAGGCGGGAGTGTAGCAATGGAAAAGCACAGCAGGTCAGGCAGCATCTGAGGAGCAGGAGAGCGAACATTTTGGGCATAAGCCCTTCATCAGGAAGGGCTCCTTCATGATTAGATTATATTCCCTGCAGTATAGAAGCTGGCCATTCGGCCCAACAAGTCCACACCGTCCCTCAAAGAGTATCCCATCCAGACCCATTCCCTTATCCTATATTTATCCCTGACGAATATACCTAACACTACGGGCAATTTAGCATGGGCAATTCACTTGACCTACACATCTTTGGGTTGTGGGAGGAGACCAGACCATCAAGAGGAAACCCACATAGACATGAGGAGAATGTCTAAACTCCACACAGACAGTTGCCTGAGGCTGGAATCAAAGCTGGGTCCCTGACACTGAGGCAGCAGTGCTAACCACTGAGCCACTGTGCCGTCTTATGGGCTTATGTCCGAAACATTGACTCTCCTGCTCCTCGGATGCTGCATGACCTGCTGTGCTTTTCCAGCGCCACACTTTTCCACTGAAAACCTTGGGACATTAACCCTGTGTCTTTAATTATCAATCATGACTCCTCAATAATTTTGCTAATATTTATTGCAGCATCCCAGTCAATATTTAGACATCCAACCCCAAATAATTATTTTTTTCTCATGCTTTTAGTACTCTGGGCCAACAATTGTTTCTGTTTTCCATTGAGATTCATGCCACATTCTGTTGAAATAAAGAGCAGCTGAGAAAATAACAACATAGATATTTTCTAAAATCTTTGAACACTTTTAACACCTGACCCATCAGAAGAAATCACTCTGGCGGGGAGTACAGTGGTTAAAACTCACAAGTACCTTCAGATGTAGTGCTGATTATTTCAAAGGAAATCTGTACCACGCATATGTTCCAGCAGAAAGTGAAGACTGTATATTCAGTCACATCATAGAAGAAATGGAGGAGGTCCACCACAAAATTTTTTCATGCCAACAATAAATATAACCTTTACTGTGACCTTGAACATTGTACCATTTGAGATAGCAATTCAGCGACAGGACTAAAAGATGTTCAGGTCTGCTGTGACTTGGATTTATTTAATCATCTCTATCTGAAAACTTAACATTCTCTGTAGCTAACTTTGCAATATTATTTAATGTGTTAGTGCTAATTATTATGCATACGTGTCTTTAAGACTGATAAGTTTATTTAGCATTACACAGAATCTCTGTATTTGGTGCATTCTAAACCAAGTACTGTGGATTGGGTGTGCAAAATTGTGAAAAAGGTGAGCTGCTTTTGGCATTTTACAAATCTGACAAGTGAACAGATGATATCAGTTCAGTACCTGTTGTTGGAACTGAGATTGTAGGAGTACACATCATTCCCAGTTCTACATTTCCACTGGTCACAGGCAGACATTAAAAATGTTTTACCCAGTTATTGATATGTCTAATTATTTGTACTAGTTTATCAGTTTCAAAATATAAATCCTTCAAATCGCTTTCTTTAAGAAACAATGACACTGTTGATAAAGTAATAACTATTTAATGAAGATGCAAAAATTAAGAAAACATGGTCTGGAGTATGACTATGTGAATATATAGCCTTCTAAACAACTACTCATGCACATCAGTTATGGAAAAATTAAAGAATGTTTTCTCTGCAGAGATTGACAGTAATTGATCTATCATTTTGTTCATCCATATAAGAAATAAAAACAATCTGATTATGAAATGCTTCAGATGACTTTTGATCAGACATTCTGGCAGAGGCTGTGCAGAAGCAGTTCATCATGAGCTGCAGGGAGACTGTCTTCCAGAAGCTTCTCAGGATACTATTAGTGTTTTATTTCAGCTCTGAATACTAGGTTTGCTGCTGATGTTTGTAATCGGTAAAGCTGGCATACTGTAGGCAGTTTTGGTCCCTGTCATTAAAGGAACAGTATTATTTCACTGGAGACAGTTCAGCGAAGGTTCACTAGTGTGATCCCTTGTTTATCTCATCAGCAAAAGCTAAACAGGTTGGGATTGTGCTCACTAAAATTTAAAAGAATGAGAGTTGATTCCATTGAAACAAAAAAGGATGCTTAAGAGGCTTGACAGGGGGTAAATGCTGAGAGAATGTTTCCCCACATGGGAGAGCTGAGAATCAAAGGGCTAAGTCTCAGAATAAAGAGGGGTGCAATTTAAGACTGATGAGGAGGAATTTCGTCTCTCAGAAGGTTGTGTCTTTGGAACTTCTTGCCAATGAGAGCTGTATGGGCAAAGCCATTGTATGTATTTAAGGCTGAGAGAGATTCTTGATCAGTCTGGGGAAAGCACAGGAAAGTGATGTGAGGAATCTTAAATCAGCCATGATCCTATTGAATGGTGGAGCAGGCTTGAGGGGCTGAATGGTCTAACACAGAACATTACAGTGCAGTACAGCCCTTCGGCCCTCGATGTGCCGTCCTGTGAAACTAATCTGAAGCCCATCTAACTTACACTATAGAACATAGAACAATATATCTGCTATTGTTCCCATTTCTTATGGTCTTTTTAAAGAGGATGAGTTGGATGACTACTCTCAGCAGGAAAAATATGAAACCTGCAATTCTGAAGCAGGGTCACTGGATGCAATGGTTTCTCTGTTCTCTCTGCACAGATGCTCCCAGATCTTCTGAGTTTCTCCAGCATGTTCTGTCTTTCCTATCTTCCTCCAGGGTCTCTAAATGACTACCTGTGAGCCTAAGTAAAGCCAGTTGCTCTCTCTCCTTCATGTTCAGATGTTAAACCTGGCCTATGACTTTCGACAAGGCTTGGCATGAGAACCCTGACAGCATGGTAACATCCTTATGTTGGGCAGATCTAGAAGAAGATTACATGTCTCTTTCATTAATCCACTTAAAGATATAGTGTAAAGCATAACCATCTCATATGATCACAAGAAAATGCTTAGTGAGTTTCAACACCAGAAATTTCAATGAAGTTGCTCCAATCACGTTGATTGTTTTAGCAGGCGGTCAGCCATAACCCCATAAAAGTGGAACATTCTTGCTGTGGCTCTCTGGTCCCTGCTGGTTTATTGTCTCTCTCAGCCTTACAACAGGTTTGGGAATTTGGCAGTTTTAAAATTGGTTAGGTAGAATTCTGAGTTGTATTTATAAATATTTTGATCAGCTTAGCACTGATCTCAAAAGTAGATATAAATGAAGGTGGCCAATTTGCAAAGAGATACTGAACTGCTGAAGATTGCAAAAAGAATCATGTGTCTTTTTAATGGAAAGCTATGGAGTTAAATTTTGAGTTGCAACTTTGTGTTGAGCATTTTAACTGTTGCTTTGTATTTGTGTATCTGAATTGAATGGTTTTTGTTCTTACAGTATGTAAAATTAGATGCTGTTTTCTGTGCTGTCTTTCCTCACACTACAGATTATGCAGTAGAGCTTGCATTGAGAATGAAAGGAAATGTGTTTTGTAGCAGAAAGCGCTATTTATATCAATTCATGATCAAAGTCTGTAAATAAGATGTTTGTACTCTGCACAGAGGTGAAGGAGCTGTGTACTTTAGCCAAGCCTTAATGGCCCTAGAATAAATAGTATCACAATTCTATTTACGTTTGTGTGTTCTTGTGGGTTTTTGTTCAATTTTAGTGTTACACTCAAGATATCCATCCTGTTGTATGTTTTATTATGCATTGTGGTACCCCTAACAGTTTAATATTTATAAATCCAATATCGTATTTCTCTTGTTAAATCTTCCAATCTCTTTTGCTATTTTGCTTTATAACTATTGTCATTCCCTGACAGAAGGAAGAAACAAGTAATGTGATTTTAGACCTCTGTTCTCCCACACGCAGGCTCCCTGTCTCTGAGGTGATTTGCTCACTTTCTGCTTTGTTCCCAGAGCTTTCGTTTTTCAAGATCTTCAGTCATTCCTGAATTTTTCACTTTTATCGGACGTTAAATTGGCTGCAGCAATTTGCCCTCCCACCTTGAGTGGATTTGAAACATTCAAAGTGTTCTACTGATCAATTCAGATTTGCTTCTGTAGCAGTTAATTTATGTCAGTTTCCTGTAAAATGTTGATTTTTTTTTTCTGATTTTCATTCTTCTGCTTATTTATCTGTCTTTTTTGCCTTTGCAAGTCTCTACTATTGTGTTACTTCTTTTTGCCAGACTTGAGCACTTCCAAAGTAACTGAGGCTATAGCCTGTCCTGTTGATGCAGCCATGATACAAAGTCACATCCTTCCAACATTCAATTCCACTCCTTTTGAAGACTCAGACTAAAAGTGTCTTGGGTTCTTTTAATCTTAACAGTACTGCTAGAACTTAACTGTTCAGCATTCCTTTCCATCCCAGCAAGACCCTGGTCTCTTCCCATTGCTTTCCTGCCCCAACCTTTGAAATGCTGCAGAATGCAAATGTAGTTTCGATAATCTATTTTAATTGAACCCTTGGAGCCCAGATGTTGTTCTGGAAAAATTACATTGCAGATCAACGTGCTGCTCTCAAATCTACATCCCTCCAAGGCCAAAATGTCTTTCCTAAGGTCTGGAACTGTTTAACCAGGGCTTTGCAAAGTTGCACCTTAGCTACTGCCCTCTTGCATTTTCGAAATGACTCTGACAACACAAGAATCTTGGGTTAACCTTCTTATTTTGTGATAGTTAATGACAATTAAAATGTGTGTCTAGGGTTATATAGTTCAGTGCAACAATCACTAATTATTTACAAGCAGATTGTGCAAGGCATGAAAAATGTATTGCTGGAAAAGCACAGCAGGTCAGGCAGCATCCAAGGAGCAGGAGAATCGATGTTTCGGGCATAAGCCCTTCTCCTGCTCCTTGGATGCTGCCTGACCTGCTGTGCTTTTCCAGCAATACATTTTTCAGCTCTGATCTCCAGCATCTGCAGTCCTCACTTTCCCTTTGTACTAGGCATGCACATACAGTAAAATATATAGTGGCTCAAAACTGCTCTTTCAATTAATTAAGATGAATATTATGCATGTAGAATTACTGGTATTTCATTGTATTTATTTGTTATCCTTTATCGTGCTGTTTTAAATTTGGTGTAATTTTCCTGTGGCATGATTTTCCTGTCCATGGAGGTGGCAAAAGTGGTGGTGAGAAGTGGAACTAATTGGATGAGTTTACATTTGAGAGTAACTCGCATCCATCTCACCACCTCCGCAATTAAATGCAAATTTTGGATGGTAGCTTTCTCAACCTGCCAACTATTAAGAGCCTTAACTGATCAATTAACGGCCACCGGAGGTCCTCAATTTAGCTCCTGCCCAATCACCCATCTCCCTGGCAGGCAAGAAGGTTAGCTAATTTCCTGACTAGGAAATCCACTGTAACCTGTCTTCCAAGTTAGGTGAAGGGACCCTCCAATGGTCCCAATCTAGGATAACTGGATGGAGGGCCAGGGAGTGTTCTCATAAAAGTCCTTTCCTTCGAACTATCTTTTGCTGTGACCACAACCCGGCAAGAAGAGCAGGAAATGATTAATTCACTCTGCTGAATCTCCCAACGAGCCAGGACCAGCTACTAATTGGCCAGCAATTTCTGTCCACCTAAGTAGATCATATCAAGGCCTGTTATAGACAGATTTCTTGTCCTTACTTGCCTGTCAACTCTTAATGAGCTAATAGGGGGACATTCTGGGTGTTATTTTTGGGAGGCATCATATTAGGTGCCACCTATCACACTCACTACACACTTTTGGGGCAAAAGAGACATTTTTAAGTGATTAGTTCCTGCTTTTTTTCTTGAAGGTCATTGCAGTTTTATAATTTATTAACTTGTTTGGCCCATTAGCCATATCTACATCTTATTTTGTTTTCAAGATTTATAACTTATTTTAAAATGGTGTATCCTGCAGTTACATTGAATTTTTTTTTTATTCATGCACAGATTTGTATCATGGCTCCTTGAGAGCATAGCATTAGATCCATGCCCTGTGCTTTGGCTGATCCTGAGCACTCATTAATGCTTGTCTACTTTCCATGCCACTGTGACTGTTGTGATGCCTCCTCCTGCTCCCACCATAAATGATCTCATAAAGAACATTGCTTAGTTACCCAAGGCAGTGACTTTGCACTGCTCCTAATGTTTTTAGAATGAACCATGACTTTATTGCTGCATTAGTATGAAGATAGTGCATCAGTCCCATTTTGAAGAAGTGTTATTTTAGTACATGGAGAATAATGGATAACTAAGAATTGCACCATTTCCATTCAGCTGAGATGATTTGATGAGATTGCACAAGCACTGATGAACAGACTATTCCTGTACAAGTTAAAATCAACAATTTTCATGGTTTTTTTTATAAATTAATTTTAATATTTTCCTTTATTGGGTGATAGAATTTATTTTCTTTATGATTTTCATTAACGGAATAGTGTGTTTTATCTCATGGAGAGATTTTGATATTCACAGAAATAGTTTTAATGCCCTGTAACGAAAGGGTATTATAAGTTTAATTCCATGGTAGTTTACCAAGGTTTTGATTAGTCAGTTTGTTTCATTTATGGATACTGCGGTAATTGGATTATTAACATATGTGGGCTATTCCTCACATACTGATTTGTTTTACTCACTACAAACAATGCAGGCTGTTGTATTGAAAAGGATGTCTTTATTTCTTAATATTCCCAGTTTCAAAGTGTAAACAAACCTGCATTTATATAGTGCCTTGAAAGTGGTCAAATGTTGCAAGGCACTTCACAAGAGTTGGCATGAAATAGACTTAACTGTGTGGGAGGATCTTAGGGTCCATCAAAGAGAGAGGTTTCACTAAGCATCTGAAAAAGACATAGGGAGGAGAGATTTATGAACAAATTCTAGAGCCTTGGGTTCCGACGGTTGAAGACATGGCCATTAGAGGTAGAGTGATGAAAAGCTGGGGTTTTCAAAATGCAAAGATTGAAGGAGTTCAGAAGCTTTAGAGGACATTATAGTTGGAGGAAATTATGGACGGGTATTCACGATGCAGTGGGACAATTTGAAAACCAGGATTAGAACTCTAGAGCAGAGGCATTCCAAACTGGGGGCTAATGTAGTGATGGGTGTATAGGACCCAATGTGAGTTCAAACACAGGAGATTAGCATTAATGTGCTTGAGTTTATATACGGGGAAGATATAATGCTTGTCAAGAATGTTTGGGAATCGTGAAGCCTAGAGGTAACAAAGAGGTCATAAGTTTAAGATAAGGGGTGACAGACTTAAAATGGAGTTAAGGAAAACTTATTTCTCAAAGTGTTTGTGAATCTGTGGAATTCACTACCGAGTGTGTGAAGGATGCTGGGGCAGTAAAAAAATTCAAGAAGGACCGAGACAGATTTTTAATCATCAATGGGTTGAAGGGTTATGGGGATGGGTAGTAAAGTGGAAGTGAGGTGAAATGGATCAGCCATGAACATATCAAATGGTTGGGCAACCTTGAGTTGAATTGTCTACTCCTGCTCTAGATATTCTTATGTAAAAGCACAGTTAGTTTCAGCAACAAATGAAATGAGAGAGGGTATGTTCTAGTGTGAGAATTAGGCAGTCTGAATGATGGAATGACTGTGTGGTAGATAGGGTCTAGTAGTTTGGGAGAATGATGTGGGTGAACCTTTGCGAGGACATGATATGTACAATGGTAAGAGTTGTAGTCCACGACATTTGGTGTGATATGTGTACAGTGTCACAGTTAGAGTGTGTGCAAGGAGACACTGAGAGGATGTTATGCTTAGGGAGTGCTCAAGATCATTGACTTCCATTCCACACTGCTGGGCAGCCTTTTTGACTCTGGACACAGCCTGGTTACTTGGGTCTAGGCAGACTGGGGCTGGTGGTATGGTCTCCTTTGGCAGTCAGCAGGAACCAGGACTGCCTTCCTCTCCTCCAGTCCATCTCCCAACACCTCCAGATCCCTACCATGAGAGCAAGAAGCTCACTTCACTTTCCTCTGCAACATCTTCAGACTTTAGGGTTAAGCATTACAGTTTGAGAGGCAGCTGCTGGCATGTGTCATCTGAAGTGAGCTTATTTACAGCTCGGCTTGAGTTTTGATGCCAGAAGTGTGTAAGTCAGAAGGTCCTGGCAGTGAAGAGCGAGCACTTATGCTTTGTTCAGAATGTGAATTCTCGAGGAAATGTAATCAACAGGTGCATTGTTAATAAGTTGAAAAATCAGGTGATTGCTTAAAAAAAGTTAATGCTGGCCCAGAGTAGACTGTACACTATAGAACTCACTAGTCACCACACCCAACTGTAAATGGGAAAATTCAGTATGATGTTTTGGATATTGCGGAGCACAGTGTTGCAGATTGTTGAATTCCTGGAGAGATTAATAACTTTTAAAAATAGATTAATTTTCCTGAGGCTGACAGACAGGACCACAGTAGTAAATTTCACATTATAAGCCTTGTACTGGAACAAAATAAAACCAACATAGATCAAGCATTAATAAACAGGTTAAAAAGACCCAACGCATTAAAGGAAACGTACATTTGCAATAACTAACATCACTGTGAAAAACCTTACAAAATCCTTTTAATCGGGTCTCTCACAGTGGTCATGCACCACTAAAGAGACAATTCCATCGTCACTCCCAGTTCTTGCCACCATGTCACATTGAATCCTTAAGTGTCCTTCAACAATTGTTCCATTCAGTCAAACATTTCTGTACCCAGCAAGGCATTTGATGACCCATCATTCTTCAAACCTTCAAATATCTCATCCAACCTGTACCCTTTCTTCTGAGTGGAAAAAGAACACTCTCACAAGCATCCTGCTTGGTTAAGACAAAACAATCGCATCTGCTTCCCGACAACAGTAACCTCTATGCCTCTGTGTCTCAAACAGTAATTCTCCTTTTTTCTGTGAGAAAACATTTTTAAAGCCGGCATCCTGACTTCTTAATTGAGTTTCTTTCCCCATGGCAACCAGATCACATGGGCCTGAACTAAATTGTTTAAAGCAGAAACAAAAATCAAATTGCTGGAAAAACTCAGCTGTAGCTACAATTGAATCTAAAGAAGGGTCATTGGACCCAAAATGTTAACTTTGCTTTCTGTCCACAGATGCTGCCAAGCTTGAGTTTTTGTAGCAGTTTCTGATTTCCAGCATCCACAGTTTTTGTTTGTTCAGAGCAGACCTTTTTTTTAACCCTGACTTTAAGCAACATTTCAAAACATAACTGTCTTGAATGTTTAACTTTACATGAGAAGATTAATGTAATTTGTTATCAGTCTCAGTGGAAAATCTACTAAGCTGGTCTTGCAGTTAATTGGTTTATATTTTGTCAATTTACAAATTAGTGATCAAATAAAATATCAAATATAAATTGCTGACAAACTGAACATACTGAGAACTCTGAAATTTAAGATAGGCTAACTCTTTTTTGTTTCTAACTCTTTTGTCAAAATGTTTTAGGTCTTGGATTCTCTATCAATTATTATCTCAATTTATCACAATATTATTTCTGTAATAGCTTCTGAGAATGTTTTTGATACAGCTCTTTTTATGAGAAACTTCTAAGTGAAGGCAACCCTTGCCTGCCTCTCTCTCTTTTTCAAATATTGGTGAATAGCATGTCTGCCACTGATTCTGAGCAATAAGAGATTCTTAATTTTAATGTTTAATTTTGCTTGAACCCAGTTGGCGTTTAGCTTTTAATCCTAGCATCTTTTGATGCTTCATTTGTGTAGAATTTTGTTGTGGGAATTTTGTTGCAGATGACCTCTGATAAATAGCAAGGTATATTTTAATATTGGATATTAATTTCTACAATAATTATTTCATAACTGCAAACTTGAGAGGGCAGCTGGATGATCCATGGAAGACTGTGAGAACTTTACCTTTTATTGTTAACAGGTATTTCATAATTCATTTATGCATTTTCTTGTACTGTCCAGTGGGAAACTTTATCATTTCATTTGACAGTGTTATCAGCATTTATTTCAATGAACCTATTCTCTCCTCCATAAATACAAATTTCCTGTAATACTCACTGTATTGTAATGCAGAATACCAAAATTAAAGTATTATTATTTTTAATATGCAAAGCAAATTATAAGTCAATTCTGCAGCTTTCCTTTGATATTAAGTCATAACATTTAGTTTTATGAATTATGTTTAAACATTAAGATTTTTACAAGGATAAAGGGAAAATTATTAACAATAGGTTTATTAAACTGCCAACTAGAAGTCTTTTATTTAGAAATGAATAGAAAACCATACACCACTGTATTAACATGCTGACTGTCTATATGCATCATTAAGCACGAGAGGAACATATTTTAAAATGATGATAATGAAAATACTTTATGCCAACAATACCAATGATAATTTTACTTTTAGTTTGTATTCAAATGTATGATTACAAATGCTGAATTGTTCAGAAACATCTGAGCCCCTTTTCTTAAAATTCAGTTTTACATCAAACTAGATAATATTTTCATGCTAGTCTTTTCAGTTATGATTTGAAGACTCAAGGATAGTCTTTAACTGTTCATTATAAGTGAGCTGGAAATAAAAAGGGGTTGTCTGTTCTATTAGCTCCAATATAAATTGAATACAGTAAGTTATTGGCAAATATTTAGACAGGTAATACCTCTAGGCAGTGATGTGACAACCATTGAACAGATGTGTATTCAATCAACTTGTAATCCTTCTGATGAAATCAGATGATTGTTGAAGCAAGGGTTGCCTCACCTAAAACTATACTAAGGACCAGGAATAGGTAAGATAAATTCATCTAGAACTCGAATTTTACAGCAACAGAAATTGTACACAAAGGTTCTGTTAAACCTTGTCAGGTATCCAAAAAGATGCATGTTCAAAGGAAGGTTAAACTCAGCTAGAAGCATCAAGACTGTCATTCTGTTGTTCAGATACAATACTTACTTGATGTCAACCAATGTCATTTTAAATACTCACAATCATAAATTAGGATTAAATCAGAGATCCTTTTAATGTAAATGATAACTTTAGTAAGAATTATGGCAATTTTCAAATCTTATAAGCAAATTCTGATCCTAAATTCTAAGTCCCGATGACTTGATAGAGACATCTGTTTGCTATGGTTTGGACTTTTCTAGAAGTAGCAATGGTGCCCACTATGCTTTAAGTTAGTTTTCTCTTAAACTGTAAAAACCTTTTTTAAAATTTCTCTTCACCCTACACAAGAACCTGGTAGTGATCATATGATTTTAATTGATCAAGAACATTTGGTTGATAGACTACAATCTAACCTCCATGTTCACTTTTAAGAACCTCTTGAGTGTAACCATGATACTTGTGTGTAACAACTGATTTATTGTCTTTGAGCATATATACAAAGGGGACAGCTGAGATAGTGGTGGTAGTCAGGAGAGCTGTAAATATGCGTGCACATCAATAGTGTTACTGTCAAGAAAAAGCTCTGTGTCTTGATTCACCATCAAGCTTGGACAACTGTCGGTGTGAAAGTTGCTTGAGAAGAGTAAGATAGAAAAATCACTCTGGTCTTCGACATTCTGATAGGCAGCAATAGGGTATAAGTATATTTTAGACAATTGTGAGATTTCAAAAGTGCTCTTTGATTCACGTGAGCGTTTGAACAATGTAATGTGGAGATCATTTGAACTAATTGGTTTCTTCCTATTACCAATGTTGCTTATATATAGACTAAATTGTAGACATGTGCTTTGGATGGCATGCTTTATTCTGTGCAAAAACATAAAATGAAAGAATATGCTGAGCTCTATACCTTCTTGTTTTAAGGGAAAGATAGGTAGGTAGATTTAAGAACAGTAAAGGAATTAGGGGTTATGGTAAGTGGGTGGGCAAGTAGAACTGAGTCCATAAAATACGATCGTTTTGAATGGGGCAGATGGCCTACTCCTGCTCCTATTTGTTATATTCTTGATAAGCTGATGTTTGAGAATGTTTGTTTGTTTGTTTGTTTATTTTGAAATCATTACATTCATCCATCAATAACCACTTTGTAGACAGAAAACAAATAACTTTATGACCAGACAAAAAAAACAGATTTGAGAAATCGTTGCAGATTTTGAACCAAAAGTATCATAAGACATTGATTTAATGACAAATATGTTCACATCAATGATTATACTAATTTGAATTAATATGTTTTAATATTTAAAGCATGTATTTTATCAGTGAAGTTTTATTTTGGTTTACTATATTTAGATTATTATTGTGCATAACTTGTTTTAACAAAATGTAGCAATGGATGTACCATTTACATTTGGGTCTTCAATGTAAATAAACTATCTGTGAAGGCTATTACTCTACTAAAAGTAGTGAGTCATGTATGATGCAACATGGGTCTAATTTAATTTGAAGAAGTGGAAAATTTTAGTATCTGAGTCATATTACTGGTAGATAAATAGGAATCTCAGGGACAGTTGTATCCGTGAAGAAGGTGGAAGCTAGTCTTCATTGTGTATACTTCTTTTATTAAAGTAGTAATTGGATGCACTTCTGATTCATCCTTATTTGCTACTTCAATCTTCAGCATTACATACTCATCTACCAGAATATCTAAGTGTTATTTCCATCCAGTAATATTCAACAAATCTTGATCTGACTTGAATCAATCAACATTATTTTAAATTCTCAATTAGTTAGTCATAGCTATAGATTGATCAAGAATTAAGGGAAATTTTTTTTTGTTCATCTCTTTTTATCTATCCTTTTTAACCACTTTGTATTTCCCAATCTGTACTGTACTTCATATACACCATTTAAATCTTATTTATAGTTCCTGCCTCATTTGTCCTACTTTTGATTCTGTGTGCCTCAGTGAAATTCTTCAATCAATTGAAAATCTTCACTGTTGTGTTCCTTGCATGTGCATGACAGATTATTTGTAAAGGACACTGCGCTCAGGAAACTGACGCTGGATTACACAATCTGCAGACAGGCTGGGTCGTTAAGTCGATTTAAGGCTGAGATAAACAGATTTTTAATCATTAAAGTAATCAAAGGTTATGGGGTAAAGGTAGGAAAGTGGAGTGAAAAAGATCAGATTAGCCATGATCTCAATGAATGATAGGGATGACTCGATGGGCTAAATGGCCTACTTATGCTCCTGCATCTTATGGTCATGGTCTCTGTGTTCAAGAGTATGTCTCATTTGTTACATTGTCCCTGACTTCACTAATGCTGGGTACAATCTGTTGAGTTTAAGCATGCAGGAATAGAATATGCTAGGTTGGAATAAGTGTTATCCTTTGTGCAAGAAAACTGGATATGAATAACATGGTATTGAATATCTTACAGCCATCCATTACAGCTGATTAATACACATAAACATTACATTCACAGGTGCATCAGTATCTGACTAACATTAAGCTGTTAATCAACATTGTTCCTTGAAGTGTGTTATGCTGCAAGAGATCATAGCTAAGATGGAGTATGTGGCTGGTCACATGATATCATAGAAAGATATTGCCATGAATATGTCTCTTAAAGGATAAATGAACACACTGGATCTTTTCAAGGTTTACTGATGTACTGACTAAGTGACATAACAATAGCATCAGGGATTAAGTTCTCGAATTCTAGATGTGTGGGTCTCCAACAAATAGAGTACTTTTACACTTAGTTTGAAACTACAATATATTTACAATTGTATTGGTTAGTAAAGTTGAAATTTTGATGTTAGCTAGAACAATACAGGAGAAAAAATGTTCCAGTCTTCATAAGCCTTGGTATTTGATGTGAAATTTTAGATTTTAACCAGCAATGTGGGGCAGCATGGTGGCTCAGTGGTTAGCACTATTGCTTCACAGCACCAGGGAGCCAGGTTCGATTTCTGCCCTGTGCGACTGTGAGGAGTTTGCAGATTCTCCTCGTGTCTATGTGGGTTTCCTCTGGGTACTCCAGTTTCCTCCCACATTCCAAAGATGTGCAGGTCAAGTGAATTGATCATGCTAAATTGCCCATAGTGTTAGCTGCGTTAGTTAGGGGTAAATATAGGGTAGGGGAATGGGTCTGGGTGGGTTACTCTTCGGAGGGTCGGTGTGGACTTGTTGGGCTGAAGGGCCTGTTTCCACACTGTAATCTAATCAAGAAAAACCATAATAGCTCTTCTCATCAGAGGTGAAAAGGACTCATTGTTGAGGTGCTGGTGTTGGACTGGGGTGGACAAAGTCAAAAGTGACACGACACCAGATTATAGTCCAACAGGTTTATTTGGAATTAGAAGCTTATGCCATTGAACTTTTGTCATGTGTCTCAGTCAGTACATCAGTAAACCTTGAAACGATCCAGTGTGCACACTTAGCCTTTAAGAGACATGTTCATGACATTATGAGACTGATCAAATGATATGAACAGCGATAATCTATTTTAGAGACAAAAAAAACTGTAGATGCTGGAATCCAAAGTAGACAGGCAGGAGGCTGGAAAAACACAGCAGGCCTGGCAGCATCAGGAGGTGGAGAAGTCAATGTTTCAGGTGTAACCCTTCTTCAGGACTAGCAGGTCCTGAAGAACAGTTACACCCGAAATATTGACTTCTCCACCTCCTGATGCTGCCTGGCCTGCTGTATTTTTCCAGCCTCCTGCCTTCTACATAATCCATCTTAGCATTGTTTCTTAAAGTCTTCACTTGACAAAGGAGTAGAGCTCTGAAAGATTGTGATTTCAAATAAACCTGTTAGACTATAACCTGGTGTCGTGTGACTTCTCACTTTCCTTTCACCACTCATATTGCTATAACGTCAGACAGCTAAGTGCATAAGTATTTACTATTTAATAGTATACCGAATGTTTGGTTTTTCAATACTCTTTTGAATATGCAAAATCATGTTCATAATTGGTACAGATTGAAAACTCAGAGACAAATTCGGTGCAGATACCAATTGTATTCTGTTGAACATGGGCCGAACTTTACCATTAATGAGGAAGTTATGCTGTATCTGTCAGAAGAGGGAGAGATTCCAATTTGACAGAGAGCAATTTCTTAGGGAGTGTAATACTGCTGGCAGCCACTGAAGAGCTTGTTGCCAGGTCTGACATCCCATCAAGAATGGCAGCCAACCCCCAACGGCTGCTGTTTTAATCAGAGGGTTTGTGGCCTCAGCAAGTAGTAGGGTACCAGAGAGAGCATGCCTTAAATGGTGGGCACTCACTAAAATAAGCAGGGCAGAGTAGTTACTGTTGCCAGGCAGGCAAGCTTGGCGACTGGAGAGAGGGATCACCATTGTTTGCACCATGGTTGTGTAGACAGCTGCTTCCATGGTGACCCATTGTAAGCCATGGAGAGATCATTGCTTCCACCCTACCTCCAGCATCCACTGGGCTACCTCCCAGGCACACTGGGCAGTGTTCCCCTGTGATGGCAGGCCATCTCCACTCTGGACAAATTATATTTGGGGGGTGGGGGTGGGATGGGATGGGGTGGGGGGAATGTTAGATTCCCCACCTATCCAATCCTGACTCTTGCCCACCATCATGCATTCTGGTCCATCTCAAAGGGCTTGAATAATGTTGGTCAAGATGTCTACACTGCTTTCAGAAATGAATACTTTAAATGTCTTGATCTTATTGTGATGGGCAGAAAATATGAAGAAGTTTGGAGATAAACAGAAACCACTTTGCATGAGGAGATCTAAGGAATAAAACCATATGGCATTTTATTGTATTTGATGCCACTGGTAAAGATGATAAATACCGTTTAAGTAATATTAGATAAATTTGGAAGAAAATGTCATAATTCATCATAGCATTGTACATGAGAAACATCTTTTATTACTAAATTTCACACTTAAGAAGAAAGCATTGATCAATGTTGAGTAGATTTCCAAAATGGGCACATCTTGAATGTGGATCACTCCATGGACAGGATTGTTGAGGACAGAATTGTAATCAGGATAATGAACGATCAAGTCAATGCTATATTATGAAGAGAAAACACCACGGATTGACAGAAAACAATTGATTTTTTCACAGTACGAGAAGACAACAAACGCAGTTACAATACCAATACAATGTTAGTCATGTAGAACTGTCACTTCACACAATGGGAGGAGTCCAATCAGTTCATGCTTGTCAAAACAGATCATAAAATGCAATTACTGTGTTAAATCATGTGGGAAGATTATGTCCACTGTGAATATGGTGTAGAAAAGATAATGTGCTAGAGTATAGAATTTACACATTTGCAGGCAAGGAAAGAATGTAAACCAAATGTTCCTCATGTGAAAAACAGTAAAGTTAAAATAAGCTAATTTTCTTAGATTAGATTCAGGTGAGAGGTGATGTTGTATGGACTGCTAATCTCAATGGCAACTATTTATAACAACACAGGGATGTCAAATGTATAAACAAATTCGGACAAAATTCACAGTAACATGATAGATTATGGTCAAAGCAAATATCTGATAGGGAAGTATAATGCGCCATGCAAATACAGAGCCAAAGTCTGGAATTTCAAATTGATTATCAAGAATAGCTAGTCAGAAGATGCTCAGCAGGTCAGGCAGCATCTGGGGATAGAAAATCCAAGTTAACATCTCATGTCTGTGAACTTTTATGGCACTTGATCTAATGAAAGGTCATAAAATGTGGAATGTTCACTTTGCTTTCCGAAGTTGGTAGAATGAGATTGAGTAAATGAAGGAGTTGCATGCAATAGTGAGAGTGGCAAGGCTTGAGCTTTGTTGGGAGATAGATGCAATAGCAGAGATAGAGAGAGGGGTGTCGCATGCACTCTGGTTGAGTGGAAAAGGTTTTTGACCTTCTTTACGATTTGTTGGCTGTTCTTCTTTACTCTGGGGATGCCACTGACTTGGGTAACAATCCCATACCAGGTTGGCAGGATCTGCTGGTGCAGCTTCCTCTGCTGGTCTTCTGTGAATAGGACTCTTCTCTTCTGGACTATCCTATGTTCCAAGATATCTAGGTCAATGTCAGAGAATTACAGTGCCATCTTCCTCTTCTCAGATATGTTTAGCTTCTGTCCCTGTCTGAGCAGCACAGCTTCAAAATGCCAATGTTCGTGCAGGTGAACAGTTTTCAAAGATGTCATAAGTGCAACCAAACATTTCAGCAGGTATCTCCTGAGCGGTGAGCTTTCTGGGAATGGCATATTGTAAACTGTAGTGGGTATCAGGCATGAGAGATGATATTGGGGCAGGGTAGGTATTTAGGGTCATAGAGTTGTACAGCACGTTAACAGACCCTTTGGTCCAAATCACCCATGCTGACCAGATATCCTAACTTAATCTAATCCCATTTGCCAGCACTTGGCCCATATCCCTCTAAACCATTCCTATTCATGTACCTGTCCAGATGCTGTTTAAATGTTGTAATTGTACCAGCCTTCATCACTTCCTCTGGCAGCTCATTCCATACACGCACCACCGTCTGTGTGGAAAAAGTTGCTGCTTCGGTCCCTTTTATATCTTTCCCCTCTCACCCTAAACCTATGCCCTCTAGTTCTGGACTCTCCTACCCCAGGGAAAAGATATTGTCTATTTACCCTATCCATGCCCCTCATGATTTCATAAAACTCTGTCAGGTCAACCTCAGCCTCCAAAGCTCTAGGGAAAATAGCCCCAGCCTATTCAGCCTCTCCCGATAGCTCTAACCCTCCAAACCTTGTAAATCTTTTCTGAATCCTTTCAAATTTCACAACATCCTCCTGATAGGAAGGAGACCAGAATTGCATGCAACATTCCAAAAGTAGCCTAACCAATGTCCTGTACAGCCATAGCATGACCTCCTAATTCCTATACTCAGTGCTTTGACCAATAAAGGGAAGCATACCAAACAACAACTTCACTATCCTAACTACTTGCAACTCTTCTTTCAAGGAATTATGTACGTGCGCTCTAAGGTCTCTTTGTTCAGCATCACACCCCAGGACCTTATCATTCAGTGCATAAATCCTGCTGTGATTTGCTTTTCCGAAGTTTAGCACATTCATTTAAATTAAACTCTATCTGCCAATCCTCAGCCCATTGACCCATCTGATCAAGAGCCATTTCTACTCTGAGGTAACATTTTTTGCTGTCCACGACTCCTCCAATTTTGGTGTAATCTGTAAACTTACTAACTATGCCTCCTATGTTCACATCCAAATAATTTATCTAAATTGACAAAAAGCAGTGGACTCAGCATTAATCCTTGTGACACACCACTGGTAACAGGCCTCCAGTCTGAAAGGCAACCCTCCACCACCACCCTCTGTCTTCTACCTTTGAGCCAGTTCTGTATCCAAATGGCTAGTTCACAGAATCATAGAGGCCCTACAGTATGGAAGTAGACCATTTGGCCCCACAGGTCCACACCAGCCCTCTGAACAGTAACCCACCCAGACCCATTTCCCTACCCTATTACTCGACATTTACCCCTGACTAATGCACCTAACCTACACATCCCTGAACACTATGGACAATTTTTAGCATGGATAATCCACCTAACCTGCACATCTTTGCACTATGGGACAAACTTACTAACTATGCCTCCTATGTTCACATCCAAATAATTTATCTAAATTGACAAAAAGCAGTGGACTCAGCATTAATCCTTGTGACACACCACTGGTAACAGGCCTCCAGTCTGAAAGGCAACCCTCCACCACCACCCTCTGTCTTCTACCTTTGAGCCAGTTCTGTATCCAAATGGCTAGTTCACAGAATCATAGAGGCCCTACAGTATGGAAGTAGACCATTTGGCCCCACAGGTCCACACCAGCCCTCTGAACAGTAACCCACCCAGACCCATTTCCCTACCCTATTACTCTACATTTACCCCTGACTAATGCACCTTACCTACACATCCCTGAACACTATGGACAATTTTTAGCATGGATAATCCACCTAACCTGTACATCTTTGCACTATGGGACAAAACTGGAGCACCCGGATGAAACCCACACTGACACGGGGAGAATATACCAACTCCACACAGTCAGTTGCCCGAGGCTGGAATTGAACCCGAGACCCTGGCGCTGTGAGACAGCAGTGCTAACAGTCTCTGTATTCCTTGTGATCTAACCTTGCTAACCAGTCTACCATGAGGAACCTTGTTGAACGTCTTACTGAAATCCATGTAGATCATGTTCACCGCTCTGTCCTCATCAATCCTCTTCGTTACTTCTTCAAAGAACTCAATCAAGTTTGTGAGACATGATTTTTCCACATGCAAAGCCATGTTGACTATCTCTAATCAGTCCTTGCCTTCCCAAATACATGTAAATCCTGTCCCTCAGGATTCCCTCAAACAATTTGCCCTCATGGATGTCAGGCTCACCGGTCTATAGTTCTCAGGCTTTTCCTTACCACTTTTCTTAAACAGTGGCACCACATTAGCCAACCTCCAGTCTTCCAACACCTCATCTGTATCTATTGATGGTATAAATATCTTAGCAAGGGGCCCAACAATCACTTTCCTAGCTTCCCATAGAGCTCTAGGGTCCACCTGATCAGGTCTTGGAGATTAATCCACCTTTATGTGTTTTAAAACATCTAGCATCTCCTCCTGGTAATGTGGACATTATTCAAGATGTCACCATCTATTTCCCCACATTCTACATCTTCCATGTCCTTCTCCAAAGTAAACATTAATGCAAAATGCTCATTTAGTATCTCTCCCACCTCCTGTGGTTCCACACATAGGCTGCCTTGCTGATCTCGAAGAGTCCTTATTCTCCCGCTAGTTATCCTTTTGTCCTTAATGTATTTATGGAATCCATGTGGATTCTCCTTAACTGTATTCGCCATCTCATGTCCTCTTTTTGCCCTCCTAATTTCTCTCTTAAGTATACGCCTACTGCCTTCATACTCTTCTCCGGATTCACTTGATCCATCCTGTCTATATCTGACATATGCTTCCTTGTTTTTGTTGACCAAAACCTCAATTTCTCTAGTCATCCTATATTCCCTAAACCTACCAATCTTGCCTTTCACCTGAACAGGAACAGACCATCTCTGGACTTGCATTATCTCATTTTTGAATGCTTCCCATTTTTCCGCTGTCCCTTTACCTGCAAACGTCTGCCCCCAATCAACTTTTGAAAGTTCTTGCCTCATACCGTCAAAATTGGTTTTCCTGCAATTTCAAACTTCAAATTTAAGACCTGATTTATCCTTCTCCATCACTATTTTAAAACTAATAGAATTATGGTTGTTGGCCCCAAAGTGCTCCCCCACTGATACCTTATTTCCCAACAGTAGGTAATGATTTGCACCTTCTCTAGTAGGTACATCCACATAACTGAATCAGAAAATTTTCTTGTACATACTTAACAAATTCCTCTCCACCTAAACTCTTAACACTATGACAGTCCCAGTCTATGTTTGGAAAGTTAAAATCCCCAACTATAACCACCCTATTAATTTTAGAGATAACTGAGATCCCCTTCCAAATTTGTTTCTCAATTTCCCGCTGGCTAATGTGAGTTTATAATACAATCCCAATAAGGTGATCATCCCTTTCTTATTTCTCAGTTCAACTCAAATAACTTTCCTGGATGTATTTCCAGGAATATCCTTCCTCAGTACAGCAGTAATGCTATCCCTTATCAAAAATGCCATTCTCCCTCCTCTCTCGCCTCTCTTTCTATCCTTCCTGTAGCATTTGTATCCTGGAACATTAAGTTGCCAGTCCTATCCATCCTTGAGCCTTGTTTCTGTAATTGCTATGATAGCCTAGTCCCATGTCCCTAACCATGCCCGGAGTTCATCTGCCTCTCGCAGATGAGGCCTACCATGTTTCTTGCTTTGTTCATGCCTACCCTGACTGTTTGACTTGCTCCTTTCCCCAGCTGCATCAGTCTCTGATTGATCTCTTTCCTCACTATCTCTCTGGGTCCTAGTTTCCCACCTTACTAGTTTAATTTCTCCAGAGCAGCTCGAGCAAATCTCCCTGCTGGTATATTAGTCCCCTTCCAATTCAGGTGCAATATGTCCTCCTTATACAGGTCACTTTGACCCCAGAAAAATTTCCAGTGATCCAAAAATGTGAATCCTTCTCCCCTTCACCACCACCTCAGCCACGTATTTGTCTGCTCTGTCCTCCTATTCCTACCCTCAATAGCTTGTAGCACTGGAAGTAATACAGATATTACTAGCATCAATTACATCATTTTTAAATTCTTGCCTAACTTTCTGTATTCTCTCTTCAGACTCTCATACGTTTCCCTTCCTATGTCATTATCTCCAATGTGTATGATGACCTCCTGATGGTCCCTTTCCCCTTTGAGAGCATTCTACACCCTCTCTGAGATATCCTTGATCCTGGCACCATGGGGGGAGGGGTGGGGACAGCTGCAGAAACGTCTGTTTGTGCCTCTGACTAGAGAGTCCCCTATCACAATCTTACTTGGAACCTGATTTACCCCTTGTTACATTAGAATCAGTCTCAGTCCAGAAACTTGGCTGTTTGTGCCACATTCCCCTGAGAGTCCATCACCGCATACATGTTCCAATAAGGATATCTGTTTGAGATAGGGATAGCCACATGATAGTCCTGCCTACCCCTCCTATCTTTTCTGGAGTTAACCCATCTACCTGACTGTGTATCTGTGGCTTTTCTCCCTCAGCTCTTGTAAATTCTTTATTGCCTCTAACGCCAGCTCCAACTGATCCATGTAATCTGATAGGATTCACAATCAAAGACGCTTCCTGTAGACATAATCATCAGTAACATGGAGACTCTCCTTAAACTCTCACATCTAACAGGAAGAGCACATCACTCTACTGAAGGCCATCTTTGCCCTTTAACAATCTATAGACCTGGAAAATAGCACCATCTAATTGTTGTAAAACACACTGTTCCAGTTTTGGGACATTGGATTCGTACCGTGACATTTAGCACAGTGGCGAGACCACAAAAGTTGATGTTCTCCATTTGAAATGTAAGGACTGTGGCTTAGTGTTTTTTAAACAAAGCAGAAAATAAACAAACAGTGTGGACTAAAATGAGAAAGTTGTTTTAAAGCTACCTTTTGAAAGGGTGGCTGCATATTTTGAAAGCAAGTAATCTGGAATCCATGAAAACATTGTGTAAACAACTGTTTGAACAAGCAGTTATTGAAGGATGGGTTTCAAATGATTTGGAGCTGAGTGGATGTATGGATGTAGGCTTTGTAGGCAGGTTGATTAGTCTGTAGCCCAGCCTCTAGTTATCAATAACAGCAGCCTGTTCCTTTGTCTGCCAACAACTGAAATGATCGGTTCTTGGATAACCGAACAGATTGAGCTGGGAACAAGTTAATGTGAGAGAAATGTTTGGTACTTCGCCAATTCAGGAGCAATCTCTTTGTTCTCTGTACTCAAAATTACTTTAAAGCTGAAGAAAACCAGATAGTTATCAGCTCTGAGTTTTAACTGATAAGTCAGAAACTTTTTTTTACATATGTGAACCAGCCACTCTGGTAAGAAATACAATCAGTGGAAACATCCAGAGAAAAGCTATTGAAACAATATGCTGGCCGGTAGAAGTGCTGTAAAGATAGTCCCCACAGTAGATCTTGGAACAAACACAGCTGAACTGTCTTTCCCCACTTTTCTCTCTGCACATAACCTATTTTACCCTGTATATTTGTCTCTGTGTGGAAGAGGATGTTAATAAGTGAATTAGTGTTTTAATTAGTCAGTTAAATGCCGGTTAATTTATAACTATTTAACTGTAGCTAGAGTGTAGATGATTTCTGATAAATCAAGGCTGCATCAAGACTGAGTATGGCATCAAGGAGCCATAGCAAAATTGGGATCAATGGGTACCAGATGGAAAGCTCTCCATTGCTTGAAGTCATACCTGGCACATAGTCATCTCAGCTCCAGGACATCTCTGCATGAGCTGCACAGGGTAGAGTCCTAGTCCCAACTGTCTTCACCTGTTTCATCAATCCTTCCATTGTAAGGTCAGAAATGGGGATATTTGTTTATGATTTGTGCAATACCATTCATGATTTAGACACAGAAGAAGTCATGTTCAAATGCAACATTACATTAAAGATGTGTTTCCAACAGTGATCGCATCTTTTGTTTCCAGTGATTAAACAGGCACCGTCTCCAAATGGCTGACCTCCCGCTCTCTCTCTCGCTCTCTCGCTCTCTCGCTCTCTCGCTCTCTCGCTCTCTCGCTCTCTCGCTCTCTCTCTCTCTCTCTCTCTCACTCTCTCGCTCTCTCGCTCTCTTTCTCTCGCTCTCTCTCCCTGGAGTTCCAGAGATAATCTCTCCAACACTGTCTTGTACAGGGCAAACACGGAACATTTCGAAAAGTTGCAGTAAAAAATTGTGTGTGTGTGCACGTGCACATGCTATTTGCAAACCTAACCCACAAGGCAACTGCTGCAGCAGCAGTCTTCTTGTTGGTGTCCAATCCAGCTGCCCTGGAGAAGGGGCAGGGGTGGAGAGGTGGGGGTGGTATTGGATGGGCTTTGGAGGCAGGTTAGATGAGGTTTTGGGGGTGGGTTTTTGCGCGCTGTGTCCTGCTGCAGTCTCCTCAACAGGGAGCAGACTCATAGCCCCAGAGGAAAGGCATTTAATTGATTAACGGAATAATCGATTATCCGAACGAAATAATGCCTGCCCATCTCGTTCAGATAATCGAGGTTCCCCTGTACATGAGATCACCACCACCTGCAAGTTTCATTCCAAGCTACTTACTGTCCTGACTTGGAAATATATCATCATTTTTTCTACTGTCACTGTGTCAGGTGCCTGGGATTCTCTCCCTGAGGGACCTACAGCACTGAGATTAAGTTCAAGAAGGCAGCTCACCAACATCTTCTCAAGGGCAACTAGGAAAGACAATAAACACTGGTCCAGCCAGTGACCCCTACATCCCACGAGTGAATAAAATATAATAGTAATTCTTGTTCAGTAGAGAAATGTCCATTCTGAGATCAACTTTGGTCTGAAATTCAAGAAAATTGGGCAACATTACGTACTTTAAAAATCTATAATTTTGTGACAACTCTAATAATAGCAGGGTTCAATTTCAGTTAGAACAAAAGATTGGCATTATAAAGTCATAGAATTAGACTTCTAGATTAAAGATATCAAGATGAGTTGCTCCTTGAAGGGCTTCGTTAACTTCATAAGAAACCTCTTTTAACAAACTGCAGAATTCATAAAATCTAAATAGATGCTTTTTACCACATTGTGGTAAGGGTGTAACTGATGGATTTTTTTTGATCATGCCTGCATGAAGTTCCTTGAAACACTTTCTGTGGGTTGTATCTTCTAAATCCAGCACTCTCTGTTCTGGCCACCTGTGTGGTCCAATACCTCTGAATGGCCAACTGTTCTTTGATACAGGATTTGTACTCCTACAGGGAGGGAAGCTGTGACACTTAACAGCTGCTTGTCTTATGGGCAGGCTTTTGGATTATATTAGGCCTTTGGGAAATTGTAGGGTTTCCTCACACTTTCTCATGCCACCACCATTAAGTTCATAACATACTGTACAGCTGAAGTGGGGCAAGAGGATAACAGCTAATTGTGTCAGGGCACATTAATTCGAATCTCATTTTACAGTGTTCCATTGTGCCCAAATGTAGAGTTTATGTTACTACATTTGAGGCTGTCTGTTGTGCCTTAGATGTGTAGTTCTGAGTTATTCTGCAGCCTGTGTTGCACTGAAGCTCTGAAACTCAGTTCAGTGTCACCTCTCTGCCTCCTAAATTTTGTCAAAATTGCTTTTTAATTATAATATCGTATTTATTTGTATAAAATCTCAAGTGAACGCAGGGCCCGTTAGTGAGACACATTTGCACATTCCAGCTGTCCATTATCCAGCTCATCGATTTCTGAACATTAACTAACTGGCATGATCCAATTTGGTCGAAAGCACGTCCCTTTCTGAGATAGCTTTGTGCTGACTGCTTGCAGTGGTTGAATTTCCCTTGATGGACTATTTCTGCAATGTCACTTTTTTTTCTTCGAAGTATGTCAAGTTTTGGTTGATAGTGATGGCGTGATTAGAAAGAAAGAGTTCTCAGTCGTCTCTGACATTTCATCCTCTACTTTGTGTAAAACTTCAATGTTCATAAATCTACATTGGAGCTGTGGGAATTAGAGATAAACAGCTCAGTAGAAATGTTCCAACACAAAAAGGGTAGATGATGTTTGGAACTCTATTCAGAAGTGACTGTCGATGCTGGATCAGTCAATAACATTATCTAGCTCACATTTAAAATTATGTTAAACAAAGGTATTAAGGGATATGAGCCAAAGACAGGTATATGGAGTTCGACCACAGATCAGCCATGATTGTAATACCTGGTGGAATATGTTCAAGGGGCTGAATGGCCTCCTCCTGTTCATACAAGAATTTTTTCTTGCATCATTCATGATCTCTAACTCCTGAATTTGAGACATTTCCGATATTGTGTGCAGTTCAGTAGTTAAAGCCTTATCTGAAGTTTCCCTTGCTTTCATTGGGGATTGAAATCAGATAGGGTTCTGTTCCTGCCTTATACATATAGGAAGGAATTTATTTATCTCACTGTGGTTGCAGTTGCTGTATTTCCTTCATAGGTTCTATGAAATAAGTAAACAGCAACAGCTGTCTCTACTTTTCTTTTATTCCCTCTGGGCAGTATCACCCAAATTTCTTAGCCTCTATGAGACGAGTGGTGCGTTCCTTTGCTGTCTGTCTCCTGAAAGAGCAAACCAAGACCCAGAATGCCCTAATATGGTTTGTCACTTAGAAGTTTGGCATCTTCTCATCTGACACTTGTAGCTTCCATTTTGAAAGTAATGGAGGTTCCCTAGGGATTCAGAGACTATGATTCCTGATGCACAGACAGGACTTCAGTGACTCCAGTGTCTGCTCAGCAAAGAATATTGAAAGTTACACAGAACTCCACTCAACAAAAAGACATTCGACTTTGGAATGGTTTCTGTATTCTCTCTTCCATCATAGCACATTGCAACACTTGATTTTGATTTCACTCTGATTTTTAACACCGCTTCTGTCCCAACATTGAATGGAGGACGCTTCAAGAATTTTCTTCTACATTACTTCTGAAAGAATCAGCACACCTGCCTTTACATCCAACTTAACATTTGGCTTTCTGTGACTAACCATGATAGCTGCATACTAAAATGCATCTTTTGTGTCTGTGAATTTAGGGGAGTCAAAATCTTAGAATGGGCATGTCATATACCCCAGCTAGTATGTCCTGTGCTGCCATGACTTCTGCCGACTTGTGGTCAGTGTTTAGTTTCTCTCCTGTAGCAGTGATATGGTGTCTCTCTTGCATTTGTGACCCTCTTTAGAAAACTGGCTGGGTTGGGTGCCAGTTGACAGGATCCCTGACCGCATCTTGTTTCTTTCAGTGAATTGATCTTGGTGAATTTTCTGAGTTCCCACTTTTTCCACATCCCTGTCAATACTTAGAATTTTTTGATCGTTGATCATTTCCATTCACTTGCTGCATGCTCTGCTGTGTATTTCCCCTCATGATTTTGCAGCTTTTATGCAGGTGTATCGTCTTCATGGCTCAGTGATGAGATGGACTTTGAAGTCCATCGCTTATGACTGTCAAACTTCTCTTGAGGCATTTCCACCATTTCAGGAGTGGCATCAGGTTTATCTATGACACTACCACCTCTGGGCTTTAATTTTGGGTTTTATTGCTGCTTACTTTCAGTTCCTTTCAGCTACTATGTAATGGCCAGTCTTATGAATCAGTGTTAAAAAGCTTCATTAAATATCATTATTGATAAGGTATAGTAAGAAAAAGCATCTAGCTGGATCCTGACAGACACATGCCCCAGTTCCATGTGATATGCCATCCCAATTATTTGCACCTACTCAGTAGTTATCCTTAGAATAAAGGCACAATTAACACATCACTCTACACACAGCAGGAGACAAATTATAAACAAGAAGTTTAATCCAGCAAATCTCACTGATGCAGAAAAGCTGAAGACAAATTGTGACAATGAGGCATAAAAGTTTGTAGAGTTTAATTGTAAGCAAAAGATGTCTTAATTGATTGTAGTAGCAAGTCTCAGACTGAATAACTTATCTTTAGGTTTTTTTTTTCTGTTGCAGTTAGCTGTCCCATGTGAACTTGATTTTCAATTTTCTTAAGTCCATTATGAATGTTGCTTGTGCCCTTCAGCTGTTTGCTTCATACCATCAAAAATTATTTATCCTGTTGCTTTGAAAATGCCTGAAGTAAAGACTTCCTTTAACCAGAAATTAATTCTGTCATATAGCTGCCTTCTGGTTATTGTGATGGAGTGAACAAGATTAAAGGTATAATTTGATATTTTAAAAAAGGACACTACCACTTGTATTTGCCTTTCACTGTTTTATGTTCTGCGATTTGAATAAATTAGCAATTTATATGTTTAGAATTTTAGACATAAAAGAAAGGTTGAATCCATCATTTAAAAATTGCTTTGATGTAACATTGTTTCCTTGTTGGACTGGAGTTCAGATGGATTACCTCTTCTAAGTTTATTTTATCTAAAACCAAAGGTTAATTTGTAAATGAAGAGGGGTCGATCACTTTGTTTCCAGTGGCCACAAACAGAAACAAAAGACAAATCATTAATTGAATAATGTTTTTCAATTTCAATTAATTCTTCAATTAAATGACCAAGGGTAAGAAATTATTAATATTGCAAAAGCAGTTGTAAAAGACATAGTTCACAGTCAAATTAGCATGCCTTTTTCAAGAAAAATTAGCAATAGAGTCAATATTTCCACTGCATGAATGAAGAGCAAAATTTCCTAAATCGTTTTCTATCTGCTCTTATTAACTTGCTAATTTTTAGCTGTTACAGTAGTTGCTATTAAGAGCTATAATTTTCTGTCTGAGCTATTTTTGGTGCACTGGTTAACGTCTTTGGAATAAATTGCTGCCTGTACTGACAAAAAAACCTGAAATAGTGTGTATTTAAAAAAACCCACTGAAGTCGAAATTAGCCCCTTAATATTTGTAATGTTAGCTAAAGGCATAAACAAGTTAGGGGGCTAATTTTCAGGTCAGTTGTGTTTCCTTTTCTGTGGAATGTGATGAAAATTTGTACATCCACTATTCTGCAACTGAAGTAAGTATAACTTGACTTCGATGTGCTGTTGGTGCAGTTCATTGAATCAATTATTGGTTGGGTAGCATAATATTTATAGCGGTGGGCTACTAATCCAGGGGCTTGGACTAATAACTTAAAGGATAAATTCAAACCCCAGTATGGCAATTGTCGAATTTAAATTTTGTTAATTGTATAAATCCACTAGCAACATTGTTGTTGACTATGAGTCCACTGGTTGTTCTGAATATCCAAATGGCTTATTAATATAATTTAAGCAAGTAAATCTACCTGATATATGTTCTTGCGATAAACGTGTTGTTGACAAGGCCAGTATTTATTACACAACCCAAAATGAAACATCCATGCAACACTTTTGGCAGAAGTTTGTCCCCCACCATTCACAATGATGTGTGACAAGACCGCAAAACTATAATCTGACCTGTTGTTTGCAGGACTGTTTAACTCCTATTCATGTGGTTTCATCTGTTTAGCTTGCAAGTTGTCCTGTGTTGTAGCTTCGCTGGGTTAGTATCTCTTTTTGGTTCTCCTCTGGCCATAACTCCCTCACAATCTGCATTAAACAGGGTGGGTCCCCTGTCTTGGTGATGATCGTGGAGTGAGGAAAATGCCGATCTAATGCAGATTGTGCTTGATTCCAATTTTGATTCCAGCATATAGCCCACAGCACCTCATGGAGGCCTCGTTTTGAAACAGATTAGAAACCGAAACAACGGAGAAAGTCAGAGCAGGAATCAGCCATTCACTTTTTCACAATTCGGGCATGATCCTCCATCTTACCATTGTCCATCTGCTGCTGCCCCATATGCCTTTAGCCTGTAGAAATTTTGTGGAACATTCAAGTTTTTTCCTAAACCTAATTAGTGACTTGGCCTTCACAACCTCTGTTTGCACATTAATTTCTTCTGTGGGACTTTATCAAATGCTTTCCGAAAATCCAGTGCAGCACATCCATTGGTTCTACTGGCTATGTTGTCAAAAAAAAACTATTGTAAGTTTGTCAAACATTATTTCCCTTTCATAAGTCATGTTAACTTTAAATATTCTGTTGCTGTGTTCTTTATAATAGAGGAGAAAGTGAGGACTGCAGATGCTGGAGATCAGAGCCGAAAATGTGTTGCTGGAAAAGCGCAGCAGGTCAGGCAGCATCCAAGGAGCAGGAGAATCGATGTTTCGGGTAGGAGCCCTTCTTCAGATTCTCCTGCTCCTTGGATGCTGCCTGACTTGCTGTGTTTTTCCAGCAACACATTTTTGGCTTCTTTGTAATAGACTCCAGCACCTCATATTGAGCCACAAAGTTTGTTCTGTTTCTCATAATGCTACACAGTATAGTGGAAGGTTTTTTTAATGTAATTACTGGAGTCTATCTTCCCAAGGAACATGCAGAAGAATAGTCTTGATGTGCCAAATGGCCTACTCCTCCCTTTTATTTTATGATTCCCACCAATGCTGTCATGGATACATTGTTTTCCCAATTAAGTAGGTTTTATACCCCTCTTTTGGTTCACTCACCACCTGCTGATGACCCAGTTTGGTCAATATCTCAGTGAGGGCTTAGTCCGTTGTAGTGCTGATGTGGCACCCTTGGTGATGAACATTAAAGCCCGCCACTCAGGTTATGTTCTGAGTTTTTGTTATCCTCAGTCTTCTTTCAAATGATGGTCAACATGGAGGGGTTGGTAGTGATCAGCAGGACTTGCCGCACTGTCCCAGCAAAGCTTAGCACCAGCTGGATGAACAACACCTCATTTTCCACTTGAGCACCAAGCTGCTCTCCGGACTCAACATAGAGGTCAATAATTTTAGGGCCTGAACTGTCCCATGTCCTAGTGCCAAACCCCACATACCAGCCTTGTTACCACATAGTTTGCCATTACACATTACCTATTGTTAGCCCTTAACAATCTCCATTAACAACTAATCACTGCTAGCCAGATAGTTATCCACTCCTTGTCTGTTCAACTGCTCTCCTCCTCTCTTTGGGCTCTATGCCCACCTATCATTGACTCCTTACCCACTCCCCCCACCCAATTGTCTGCATAAAAAACACCATTTTCCTAGCTATCATCAGTCCTGAAGAAGGGTCACTGGGCCTAAAATGTTAACTCTGATTACTCTTCACAGATGCTGCCAGACCTCCTGAGCTTTTCCAGCTACTTCTGTTTTTGTTTCTAATCAGGAGGTTCGAGTCAATGCTATCAGATTTGGGGGGTTGGGAGTTAATGGTGATGACTCTCAGGGTTGCTCTCTCTGACTGTATGCCACCGTGCCACCACTTGCGACATGTCAGACTGACCAATTTGGACAGTACTACCCACAGATATTGACAGAGGAATCTGGGACATGGGCTTACTCATTGAATTAGACATTAAACCCAAGCTAGGCTGATGCTTGATTAATCTGTGCGACAGCTCTTCCAATTTAGTCCCAAGCTTCTATATGATTATAAGACAATTATGCAGGTTCACTGGTCAGGATATGTTGTTTCGGGTGCGTAAATACATCTGATTTTATTTACATTCAACTTTTCTGTAGAAGTTTAATATAATTCAGTTGCTTACTAAGTCATTTGATAGAGTGGTTGAAAGTAAACTCTGTGGCTGTGCATCTGATTTTACCAGAAGGATGCTTATGGATCAGATGGGTTTCCAGATCATCTTGGTTGTTTCATGAGGCGTTTAGTATTTTGTTTTAGGTTTATTAATTTTATGTAAATTCTCCCAGCTGCCATGAGATTTGATGTCCAGAACTTGAGCTCAGGCTGATAGATTATTTGTAACTTTACCAGTGGGCTAGCCATCCCTGTTATCATCTTGTGACTGCAGAGACAAAGCCTTGTGGTTAACTCTTGACTGCCGCCTTATTTGGCTTAAAAATGCCATTTAATTGCTACGGCTGTTTGTTCACCAACACTTTCTCAATGGCAATTGCAGATAGCTAGTGTTGATCTTGTCAGAGATACATCCCATGAATTAATAAGTAAAAATTGACCAAAGTTTTGACTCCTTTCTTGAATGCCCTGTATTTATGACATTTGAAATTTCACTTCTTCAGTGATTGATAATGCACTCTCAAAATTGTGCTGTTTTCTTCCGACTCTACAACTCTGTCCACAGTGATAATGCCTTGATTCATTCTTGATAAGATGTGTATAAGAGTTTGAGTTTGTTAGTAAACCCCAACTCAAAATTATTTTGAGAACCACCGGACAGAATAGGTTTGCTTAAATCTATTAAGGAGAAAGGCATTTAGCTGAAAGAAAGGCATGAGTGAGCTTCCAGTATCATGTTGTCTCACAAGATGAAATGCTGGTTAAATAATGACAAAGGTTTGAAACTTGGTCAACAGCTCTGCATTAAGAATTGCATGGTATTGTTCAGGAACCTCCATCTGGTGAGGCTGTCTCAGCCAAATTTGTGAGAGAAGACGGTGCTGGCCTGGGAAGTTGCAGAATTCATTTTAAAAAAAAATTCTGTTCTTTCTCTAGTCAGGTGAGGGTTCCATATCTGCTCATCTCTTTAAATACACTGCCAGTCAACTTCCTCAGGTTATGGCTATTGGCTACTGTCTCTCTGTTGCTAATCTTAATGTCCATAGTATTCAAACCTCTCTTCCAGCTGCCCTTCCATTGGAGGTCTTAGATTAGTTCTTCATTAGTAAGGAGATCAAAGGTTATGGTGCGAAGGTGAGAGAATGGGGTTGAGAAACATATTAGCCATGATCAAATAACTGGATGGTCTTGTTAGGCCAAATGGCCTAATTCTGTTCTGATATGATATTATGGTCTTAATGCTCTCTGCAGCGGACTTGTCGTGCCCAGTAAAAGCACATTATATTCAAAACTTTAAATTTGGATTTTTTGCACTACAGAATTTTCTAGAACAGCCTATTTTCCTAAAAAATCAAAAGGCTTCAAAGATGGCTGTTGAAAGGAGATGATTTTTGTGATTTCTGCTTGGGTTGTCTCAAGTCTCCAAAAAAAGTCTTAATTGATTTTCCCCATGAATGGACAAACCAAGACAAAAAAAAAGCATGTGGAACTCACCCATCTATTATTGTAGACTTACTGGAAATAGCCTTTTGTTGTGTAAGATGTCCTGAGGTTTTTTCACAAGCACACCTCTGCTCTTCGAAGAAGTACCCTGGCTATCCAAAGGAAATACATTGAGAGCAGATTTTCTTGTATCTGAATTGCCTCCACACTTTTGAGATCAGGCACCACACAATCCAGAATTCAATCTGAGATGAAGCAGATCTTCATTGAATAGCCAGCTGTCCCTGGGAACTACACATTAATGAACTATGTCCCATTCCCAAACCTGTTCTAGAAAATGAGAAGTGCTGGGTTTGGGAGTGGATGTAGGATTCCCAACTTTTTTTTCCAGTAGATTTGGTACAACAAAGATGTTCTTTATCATGGTTCATTTCTAGACTGGTACTACAGCGACTTGTTCTCTCCAATGATTGCATTTATGTTGTAACAAAAGGCCATAAGATTTGTATCAATATTTGTTTCTTTTTTGTAGATTAAACCCTCTTTTCTGTTTTCCCATACTTTTAAAGGTATGTTTTTGAAAGACTCATTTCTTTTCAACAACCACCCACTCAACAAAGAGTAAACCCATTTTTATTTAAATTGCTTATGGGTCACTGAAAATCATTTCCTTTTTTTATGGTCATAGTCATCTCAAAGTTTGAACTCCAAATTTACAGTTAATAGAGTTCAGGAAAGGCTAAGCAAAAAGATATACTTCTGGGTTAAATTTGTTCGGAGTTACTCTAAATGAGATTTTCCCAAAGTTGAATAATTTGGGAATTTAGTGAAAGTAGCAGATAGTGTATAAAATGAATTATTCATTTAATGTTTCCAGAAGGGCTGTAGCTGTAAAATTATGTTAAATAGACAGATCAAGTACTTGGCCTTATTCAGTTGAGGTTTGCTCCTGATAATCATAGAATCCATTCAATGCTGAAGGAGACTATTTGGCCCATTGAGTCTGCACCGACTCTCCGAAGAGCATCTTAGCCAGACCCAGCCCCTCAACTGCATCCTGTAACCCCACAAAGCTGCATTTTATTTATTCTGGTGTTGAATCTTGTAGTAACTCCTTTTTCCCTGTCACCTGGTTAAGCCACCTGGTCGACACATTCCTGAACACTGTGGACAATTTCAGCATGGCCAATCTATCTAACTTGCACATCTTTGGATTATGGGAGGAAACTGGAGTACCCAGTGACTGGAATTGAACCTGGATCCCTGACACTGAGGCAGCAGTGCTAACCACTGACCTACCATGCGGCCCACAAAGTGAAGCCCGTGTGCCTGTTCGGTCAACTGTTGAGGAGACAGTAATGCAAGTTTTGGGATTAGACAAATGGATTCAAGCTGCATTTTATTTATCCCTGTGTTGAACCTTGTTGTAATTCTTGCCTGTCACCAGTGCCATTTCATAATGGGACAACAGGCTTTTAACTTTCTTTTTAAATCTGGACAAGCGAGTATCTTTTTAAATTTCCACCACCCTGGCACTGATCTCACCTCACCTGAGGGTATATAGAAGTCTACATGCAGACAGAAGTATACTTATTTGTCAAGACAAACATTTAAAAACGTCTACTTACATGAAATTCGTCATGTTTCCTTAAGGCATCGTGCCTTGATGCTGTGCTCATGTAAATTGTTGACTGGTTGGTTGTTTCCTTACTTGTCAAAGTTCAACCTTTTCAGGTGAGACAATAGCGTGTTTATCTGCAGAGGAAAAAGTACAGACCATGTCTCAGTATGTCAGCTGTCTCCACTCTCAAATGCAACGAATACAAACTCAAAATCTTAGATTTTCACCTGAAGGCCATTTGTCTCATTACAGTTGTACTGAGTCAGTGACAGAGTTATTCACTTAGAGTGAATTGGCTTGTTCAGATGGTTGTTTAACAATGCAGACTGGTGCCAATAGTGTGGGTTCAATTCCTGCACAGTTGAGGTCACCATCAAGAGTCCCAACTTCTTGATCTCTCCAGAGCTGTGGTGACTCTCAGGGTAAACTGAAAGGTGAGCCATCAAAAAATCAGTCTGGATTCAAAATGGGTCAAAGTATGTTACAACAAAAATTGCCAATTGGTTTATATGAGATGGTAGTGTCATTATTAGGTGCTAGTACAGGCTCTGATAGCAGGAGTACAATACACCTTTGATATACAATGACAGTTCAAACAAAAAAAAATGACTTGTAATGCAAACTGCTGCACATTTATCAAGAATTTAGAATTGGCAACTGAAAAACTGCTATGTTGCTCTGATATTGTATAGCGTTGCTAATTTGAACATGTAGAGGGAGACGCATGGCCTAGTAAGATATAATGTTTAAACAATAAGTAGATTAGGCTTGTGATGAAACTGCTCTTTTAACAAGGTTGTGTTGTCCTTGTTTTTTTTTTAAAGTGTTTTACGAGACACAGATTCTGAAATATCTGGCTTGATCTACTTGAAGACGCTTTTTAAGTTTTTTTTTAGAAACACACTTGTACAATGAAAGGGGAGTGACCAGTTCTCTAGCTCAGCTTTTCTCTGGTTTGGTTTGGGTTTTAGCAGTCTGGCTGTTCAGAGTAAGCAGTAAGTCTGTGTCAGAGAAAAGTCCAGTTATAAAAAGAGGCACAAAATGGATCTAGTGAAATTGACAAGTCTGGTTTATTTCACACAATATGGCAAGGAAGAGAAATTGACTAGGACTGCTGTAGAACGTTCACTCTGCTCAGTGAAGCCAAGAATTCTCTTCCATGAACGGCAGATACAGACTTATTTTTATAGGGTTACAGTGGTGTTGTATGAATTACAAGATAATATGAATTGAATTGCACCCAATAGAAAACAATCAGATAATGATTATATTAGGAGGTTCCATTCCTCTGCTTGAGTAAGTGTTAATGTCCAGTGTCCTGGTATCAAAGGGTTTACAGAGTGGTGTGCATTCTTGGCTGAGAGCAGGATGCCCCTCGGTCCCTGTCATCTTTATGGGGCTTTGGTACCTGTGGAGACTAGGGATGCCCTAGGGCTTATGGGAGCAGTATTGCTCTTGTGAGGTAGGAAGTCTGATATCAGATTATCTTAAGGAGTGTATTCCTCCTGTCTGGAAGCTGTTTAGGTCATGTCTTGTTTTGTTATTTACTGCCTGAACCCGGTTGTGGTCAAGTTGAGATATTATGGATATGCTCTGTTTGGCTAAGACTAGCCATGTTTTCTGTGAACAAGTAGTGGGCAGGCAGAGTGTTTTATTTTCTTCCACAGTCTGTTTTGAGGTTGTTGGTCAAAGGTGTTCCATGCTGAATCCCTCTACCATCTCTCCCTCTCCTGCAAGACCCTGTGTTTGATTTTTTTGTCTTTTTTTTTGCCAAGGGGTGTTTATGGGGATAATTGCAAGTATTTGGAACAACTTCATTAAGTTGGGATAATCTGTTGGGTTTTCGGATAGATTAAGTTGTTCTGTATTCTGTTCTGTTTTGTGTTTCTATCAGTAATCTTGCAAATGAATTCTGTTTTGTTTAAAACTTAAGTGATTGGCCCAGCTGCATGTCTCCTGGAGTATCCACTGCTTAAAACAACGAGCAAAGTTAGGGTCCAGGCTACTTTCTTGAAATGTTTTGAGGGGTTCTGGCCTCGTCCATAATGGGCTACAGAAGAAAAGTATTGAAAAGTAATGAAATCTCAGAGCTTTTTCGCTGGTGGTTTCTCCACTGGTTAAATATAATATTACCCCTATGGTAAATTCTATTCAAATTGGCTAACTAATTACAATTAAAGTTGGTGGAAAAATTCTTGATTCAGATGAAGATATATTAAATTGTGGCTCTGTCCTCTACTTGACAATGCACCATGGAAGAATGGAATGATCAACTCTAATTTATTACAAATCATCTTGGCTGTTGGATGCTCATTATATGTAGAATGTGTTGTTTTAAAATAGCTGTGCTTTGTACTTTGTATTTTTGACCAATTTTAATTTAAAATTATATGGTTTACCCTGAGGGCAAACTATTATCTTGCAAAAATCATTGGTTTTCCACATCACCACTGCACTGCTGTGTAGGTCACCATAATTGCCATTGTTTCTTTTGTAATTATTACTATTTTAATTTGCAGCCAATTACTTTTTTAAAATGCAGTTCACCACCAGCTAGTCAAATTTCATGCACCAGTGGCTTCTTGTAAGAAGTAAAAAAATTCTACAGAAAAGTTCTTCAAATTACATTCTGCGCAGGTATAAACTTGAAATATAACTTCAATGAGTTAAATAGTGAATGTAGAAGGTAAGGCTCCTAACAGATGCATTTATTGTTTTGTTATATTTAAAATCTTCTGCGCCAGAAAGAAAGAAACAGTCTCGACCTGGATGGGGAATTAAAGGTTTCAATTGATGCATTCCTAAGAAGTGTCTAATTACATATTAGTGATTTAAAGAGGACAGTCAATGCTTTAGACAGTCCATTTAAAATGGTATGTTGTCCTTCCAAATGATGCCTGCAGCTCAGTGGAGCAGTACTGGGATGAAGAGCAGGGGAAACAGGGCAGTTCCTGGATATGCTACTGTAGACAATGTTGAATTATCATATTAAGATGGCACATTCTGATTTAATACGTAACACTTTTTAATAACTGTGATACTTAGATTTTAGACAGTGCAATCTAAAACCCCTCTCCTTCCATAGTCTTACTCTGTTTTCCTTTTTCTGTTCTACCTCAATATTTCTCCTGAGGATCTGAATTGAATCAAAGTTGGCAATTCACTCAACTATACATTATGCTGTCAATTTCCTTCTGTCGAGTTTTGCTAAGTGAACGTGTGGTCTTGGAGCAAATTAAAACTAGTTGGATGATTTTTCTTTTTGGAGGACAGAGGCATCTCCAAGCAGGATTTAAATATTTCCTTTTATTCTGCATGTTTATTACGTACGTGAACAGATTGCTTTGCTATCATTATGCACAAGAATACGGGATAAACAGTACAGTGCTCAGATGCTTAAAATAGACCAAATGTACTACATTGACCCTTGTCAATTGATTAAACAGTTCTTTGGAAGTTTTCCCAGAACCCACAGGTCTTTAATTTAATTAAATGGAAACTTCTACTGGTTTACACAGTCACCTGCTGATTTGGCCACTAATTCAAGCTCTTTTGGAAGGTTAAAAATATAAATTAAGTGGACTCCTATTTACGTTAAAATTTTTAAAGAAAAAGCAATCTACACTTTCTTTGCATTTTCTGTATTTTTCTTATTCAATGCACTGTACCACAGAATTGTGGATTTGACAGGATACCCACAAAGTACCTGTACACAAGTTTGCTTGCAGTGTGATGTTTTAGCCTCACATATTCTGTCACCAGACCACTGACTTTTCACAATATTATCACAACCGAGCTTGGGTATTTCCTGCAGGGTAATTAATTAGTCAGAATCCTGTGTCCATTCACTCTGCAATATTCAATAAGCTGTTGCTATACCATGTAGGTTTCACTCAACAAAAATAAATTCCTTTCAATTTGATCAATTTAAAATGTGACTGTATTATGAAAATATTCAGATGCTACATACATTTGAAAAATGGAAATCACTACACGTGGGAGCGCTACTAATCCTACTAGCCTTTCTCAGACAGGTCGCTGCCTTCTGTATCACACTGTAAATTTGTAATGCACCCATGGCCTTGTAGTCTCCTGTTAATCTGTTGGTAAAACCCTCTTTGTTACTTCAAAACTTAACTATTTCAGTCTATCCCCACTGGCTGATCTTCCTCATTTTGAGGTCATTCTTTTTCACTGCAAGGTATCTGCACTCTAATCTTGACTTCTTGAGCACCTCCTGTTTTAATTGCATCTTCAGATATCTGGATACCAGGCTGTGGGATATTGCCACACACCTCTCAACTCCTCAACCTCACTTAGCACTTTTAAGACACTCAATGACCAAGCTGAGAGTCATTTGACCTGATATTTCATTTTGCAGCAAGAAGTCATTTACTGTTTTATAATGTTTCCATGAAGTACCATGGGACATTTAGTACTCTTAAAAATGTAAAAACTGTAGGTTTTTGGGAGAATCAAAATAACAGAAAAATCTTGATGAATCGTTGGGGGTTAGAGGTGGGTGGAGTGGTGATGTGGTTTAGGAGAAGCTTTGAGTGAAACTGAACTAGGGAACATTACATTTGGAGATTACTTCAAATTCTCAAAGCTCTCCATTGTTTGATGACATAGCAGCACAACGATGTAGAGGTGCCAGTGTCAGATTGAAGTCGACAAAGTTAGAATTCAGATGACACCAGGTTATAGACCAACAGGTTTATTTAAAATCACAAGCTTTTGGAGCACAGGACAAAGGAACAATGGTCTGAAAGCTTGTGATTTCAAATAAACCTGTTAGACTATAACCTGGTATCATCTGAATTCTGACTTTGGAGCAGCACAATAAATGTGACTATCATTGACACAATAAACATTAGTTAACTTTATTCACCTTCCCAGAATAGATTTTGTCAGACAACAGACCTCCGTACACTGGCAAGCTATGCATACTATGTGGGGAATGACCCACATCATATTGACACTCCACTATCAAAATTCAAATGCTTTAGTTGAATACATAGTACCTCGTAACAATTCAATAATCCTGAAGCGTGAATTAGCAAAGACGTTTACTTTGCATTGCTGCATTTTCAAACAATGCAAATGAAGAAGGGATTCCATCCCGAGAACAACTTATGATCAGAAGGCAAGTGCGAACTACTTTGCCCAGTAACCCGTGGTCTATCAAGGACATTGTTCTTCAAAGACAAAGGAGAATGAAAGTGATTCATCGCGAGCAAGCAGGTCAAAATCACTGAAATTGCATTCTGGATAGACAGTGCGAGTTAGGAACCCAAATGCTTGGTTACCAACATTACTGATCATGGTGCTACATTGTTAAGGAACAGAAGCCAGCTCTCATCAACATACAGCATCCCATTCATGCATAAGCAAAGTGAGAAAGAACTCTCCACCAATGATTGTAACCAGCAGCAAGACAAAGGAATTGCATTGAAGTTTGAAATGTTAGTCTTGTTTTACCTGTTTAAAAAAAATATTAGATTGACAACTTGTACCTAAGTACACCCATATAAATCAGGGATAGATTTTATCTTTGGGAAAAGGAGGTATGTGTTATCTCTCAACATCAGTATAATATCATACCAGTTTAAGAGACATGCTCTTGATATGGGTACATGAATAGGAAGGGTTTAGAGTGATATAGGCCAAATACTAGCAAGTAGGACTGGATTAATTTTGGATATCTGGTCAGCATGGACAACTTGGCCTGAAGAGTCTGTTTCCATGTTGTACCACCCTATGACTCTGTATCATCCCATGAGACCTGACAGTATAACCATCTCATACTCCATTTCACTTCAATGTCAATTGAAATATGACACGTCTATAAATAATAGCCTATTGCTGGCTGCAATAAATATTTGAATTCTTCAATACCACAATATTTACACCCAGGTTCCTAGTTATAGCAGGTAATATTAGCACCAAAGCCAGTATGGTGGCTCAGTGGTTAGCACTGCTGCCTCACAGCACCAGGATCCTAGTTTCAGTTCCAGCCTCTGGTCACTGTGCAAACCTCACACAGACATTCTCCGCATGTCTGCATGGGTTTCCTCTGGGTGCTCCGGTTTCCTCTGGCTGCTCCGGTTTCCTCCCACATTCCAAAGATGTGCAGGTTAAGTGAATTGGCTGTGCTAAATTGCCCATAGTGTTCAGGGATGTGTTGGTTAGGTGCATTAGTCATTGGAAATATAGGGTAAGGGGATGGGTCTGGGTGGGATACACTTTGGATGGTCAGTGTGGTCTTGTTGGGGTTCTATGGTTTAAACAAACCAGTTTAGAGAAAAATCACATCCGGGTTAACGCAGCACTTGTCCTATCTCTCTCAGGTGAATGTTTTGAGTCCCGGAGGCTGAGCTATTTTCAGAGCCCTTGTACATTTTAAAGGGATATTCTCCTCTATTTTAGTAATCCTATTGTGTACATCTTCATTTAATCCTTTCAGTTGTGAATTATCAAGATTAGAGATTGAAGCAAAGTGCTCATTTAGTATCTCTGTCAAATCTGGGATATCTGTCCTTGAGCATCTTTTGTTGGCTCAAATCAGCTTTTGATTGTCGTCTTGAATCTTTTTACATAATCCACGTCAACATTGTTCTTAGCTACATGGCGGACGTCCATCATTTTCATGCAATCCTGGCAACTGCAACACCTTAATGACTAGTTTGTGTTTCATAACCTTGCTATAAAACATTTAAAGAATATTGGAGGTAATAAATGAGCAGAGCTTTTGCACAGCATTCTAAAGCACCTGCAAACAATTTTGGAGCATGACCTTTTAAATCGAAAGATGACCAAGTTGTGGATTTGTAATTAATGGGACAGAGGTGAATGATGAAAGTATTTTAACCTCTGACAATATATGCTTGTAAATAAACTGTAGCTGGATCCAAAAGAATAAAATGTTCTCTTGTTCTGAATATATTTTTCAATTATAGTTCAAACAAGTAGTTAAACTAACTGTTGAAAATAATTGTTATATGATGTATGATGGAAAACATGAATTTGTAAGCTGTGAAGGGATTTAAACACTGTTTACACTCTGTTCTAACCTTGGATGTTTCATATATTTTGGCTCAGTTACAGCTAATAATGCTTACAAACTGCATTACCTGATATGAAGGTCAACATCCAAATTGTTTTTGTTGTTGGAAAATAAAATTTTATCTGGTAGTTACTGAAGGATGTAATTATATAGAAAGAGAGGAAGAGTAATTTTCTGAATACGATCATAGCCTTTCAAAGGTAAATTTTCAATTTGCTCTAAGACAAACTTTGGCTGGTTAATTCAAGATACCGTAAGCAATCTGTTAGAATTATTTGATTCCTAGACAGTATAGAAAAGCAACCAACATTATGTGATGCATAATCTACTTGGGTCACCATTGGTGAGGAGGTAGCACTGGTGACTTCAGATGTCTCAAGAGTTATTAAGATGCAATAAATGTATATGGTCAGAATGGAAAGCGATCTTTAAGTATATATGGAATGGTATATTTTATTTGTTGCCTTGTCTTGCCTCTTTTCAAGAAATAAAACAGGGACGGATATTGGGACAAGATGAATGCTTTGGTCCTCAATAGAAAAATAATGTGACAGACATTTAACAGAATTTGGTCCTCAGCTTCTGTCCATAGTAGCTTGGTTCTGAAGTTCATAAGGTATGAATCAGAATAAATCTTGTCTCCTTCCACTTTCTCCTCTTACCTCAACCGACCTGAAACAATTGTGGGAGATGTCCATCAAGGATGTCACTTTTTAGTTTGCAAAGTCTGATTTGGCTGAACCAAAGCATCTCAAATGTTGAGCTTCAGTTCCAGATGGCATAGTTCTTACAATTTTGTCTCATCAGCTATTTGAATGCAGACTTCTTGGCTCAAGTTGGAAGGTAATTCCCAGCTCACATTATAGAAGTGACTAGAATGATGTGAAGTGTAAACAGAAACTTGAAAGAGGATCGGAAGTGATGGAATGAATGACAAAGTAGGGATTCTATTCTGAAATTAGTCAGTAGAGCGTTTCAGTCATTCGTTTTATATAAAAACCGTCATGGTCATGGTTCTAATTTGACGCAGAATGCCCTCATTTTACTATTTCCCTGAGAAGCTAAGAGTTGCACATTTTCTTTCGACATTCAGGGTAGAAATTAAAGCTGATAAATATGGTATTAAAAGAAGACTACACAAATCTAGAATTTGGTATTCCAATCACAATTCTTGCTCGCCTTGCAGACTCAACAAGCCTCCTGTTTAAAGGATGGCTTTGCTCCAAGCCAGTTATCCCCCTGCTGAGCAAGTTTTCCTGAAATTGATGCTTTATCAATTTGTCACAAGTTTTGAAGAGTGATCAAAAAACACTTCAGATTTTATGTCTCAAAACTTTGGAAGTAGTAACAACCGCTGTCAAAATGGCCATACGAAAGTCTTATCATTCAACAAAGGGACAAAAAAAGAGTTAGAAAGCCAACTGTAGCACTGCTCACATCATGCAAGGGGAGAAAATTCAACATTTAGAAACTCAGGCCTAATTGCTGGTTTTAAAAAATTGAAATCTTTTGTTTGTCCTTTTTTTTCGAGTTGTACAGTATAGAAACAGACCCTTTGGTCAAACTCATCCATCTGACCAGATACCTAAAATCCATATTGTCCCATTTGTGAGAACTTGGCCCATATCCCTCTAAATCCTTCCTATTCATATACCCATCCAGATGCTTGTTAAATGTTGTCACTATACCAGCCTTCACCACTTCATCTGGCAGCTCAATCCATTCATGCACCACCCTCTGTGTGAAAAAGTTACCCCTTAGGTCCATTTTATAGTTCTTCCCCTAAACCAATGCTGTCTAGGTTTTGACTCCTCTAGGAAATACCTTGGCTATTCCTCCTATTCTTGCCCTTCATGATTTATAAACCCCTATAAGATCACTCAGCCTTCAACAATCTAGGGAAAATAGCCCCAGCCTAATTAACCTTTCCCTCCAGTTCAAACCCTCCAACCCCTGGCTTGTTTACCATACTGCGAAACTATTCGGGACCAGTAAGTTGTATTTTAAAATAAAAACTCAAATCTTTGATACTCATGTTAGAACCACAGAAAATGGAGGACATTTTGGTGAAGAGGTGGAGGATACAACCAGGTAGAGAATAAAAGTGAACTTCTATAGCAGTAGGGAAATATTTCTTGGAATGGAATGAGGATTTATTTCCCTTATGAAATGGGATTCTATGTGGAGTACAGCCACAAGTCACAAATTGTCTGAACCGAGTTTCATTATGATTTGGATGTAGACCATCGTAACTGTAAAGGAAATAGTTTTGAGAAGATTTGTAGCTCAGGTTGAGGTTTCTATATGTAAGTTTGCTTGCTGAGCTTGAAAGTTAATTTTCAATGTTTCATCACCATACTAGATAACATCATCGGTGAGCCTTCGGTGAAGCACTGGTGTTCGTGACCTACTTTCTTTTTATGTGTTTAGGTTTCCTTGGGTATTTAGGTTTAGGTTTTTCCAGGTGGCAGCCATGCTTCCACGAATTCTGGAGTGTGTCTCTGTTTGGCTTGCCCTAGGATGGATGTGTTGTTCCAGTCGAGGTGGTGACCTTCCTCATCTGTATGTAAGGATACTAGTGAGAGTGGGTCATGTCTTTTTGTGGTTATTTGATGTTCATGTATCCAGGTGGCTAGTTTTTTTTCCTGTTTATCCAATGCAGCATTTGTTACAGTTCTTGTAAGGTATTTTGAATATGGCATTAGCTTTGCTTGTTGTCTGTATAGGGTCTATGAAATTCATTAGCTGCTGTTTTAGTGTGTTGGTGGGGTTGTGGGCTATCATGATGCCAAGAGGTCTGAGTAGTCTGGCAGTTATTTCTGAGATGTCTTTAATGTAGGGGAGAGATGCTAAGGTTTCTGGGCACATGGTGTCTGCTTGTTTGGGTTTGTTGCTGAGAAATCAGCAGACTGTGTTTATTGGGTACCCATTCTTTTTGTATACAGTTACATCTTTTGAGATTTCCTTTTACAGTGAAAGATCTGATAATAATTTAATGCTCAGTTTCTTACCCAGCAGTGAATTAAACATTTATGGCTACTGAGTTCATGGCCTGTGCTACAAGCCAGTAGTTAGGGCTCAAGGAGTTTGGAGCTTTTGGGTTGGCAGGGGACCTCAAAGAGGAACTGAAGGTAGGTAAGAGATTGCATGATCAAGGGAGTCAGACAGTAGTCAGACAAATGGAGTGATTCTAAAGATGATGAAGGAAGACAATCACCGTATATATGTGTCAGCACTTCTGTACCCTTTGGCTCACAATTAGTGCTTGAAAAACACACATCTTTAAAATTGTGGTGGCTAGAGGATTGTTTGATTGAAGGAGATTACAGAGCTAAAGAATCAGATACTCAACTCCAGTGAAGTGTCTCTCCTATTTTTCTGAACAACCTGTTCAAAGGTGCTGTTACACACCTCGGGAGTAGGTGGGACTTGAATCTAGGCGTCCTGGTCCAGAAATGGGGACACCAATACTGTGACACAAGAGGGCCCTTTGTTACTCCTTTCTTAACTCTTTAATTGCTTACTCATCTGTCATTCCAGTTGTAATGGCCTAGTGACTTTTGTACAGTTCTGATGACCTGGATTCGCTTTCAGTTCTGATAGGCTAAATTTATTTTCAGTTTTGTCAGCCTGGAAACTTCCACACACATTCTCATAGCTTGGAGATTTTGTAATTTTCAGATTCCTACACAATGAACAGACTGCCCTGCTGCCGGGATGATTGTATTCTCCTGCACAGAAATCTGATACTGAACTAAAACTATTCATGGTGTCTGCTCTGCTTTCTCTGTATGTCATAAAATTTCAAGTTTATAAACGTTAGATTAACAGCAGAAGTATCCTGATAATCACTGAAATTGGCATGCCCAACTAAAAATACCTTTATTTCAGGTTCAAAATATTTTTCTGATATCTTTCCATAAAGCATCTTCACAGAACCTGAGCCACTTTACCTCCACTTCAAATTTAAAATTCTTAACTGATAATATCATATACACTTTTATCACAACAGAGTAATGTTTTTATTGGGTGTTAGAGTATCTATGGCAGGAGTAAGGCCAAACTCCATCATTTTCTCCTGTGGAGGTGCTGCCTTTAGTAAGTAAACCTGATAATATTTTCACATAGCTTGATCAATATTTTAGTGCTAAATGTCACTGGCAACCCCACCCCCCAACTTAATCTGTTCTCCAATCTTTCAGATTTTCCATAAAGGGGAGAGTAGTGTTTTGGGCAAATTGAAATCTATGCTGCAATTTAAGTTCATAATTTTGTAATCTACATTCACATTTTCCTTAAAAGGTCAATTTGTTACCAAAATGGCATCTCGACCAATACATGGTGACACTTTCCATTTTTCAAAAGCATTAATTTCAGTAAGTTCACAAGTACTGCTGTTAAGATGATTAACTATGCTGAGATCATTTGATATATAGCCTTTCAGTATTGAAGCAGAAATAAATGTTGCACTAGAATGAATTACTTTGTCAACTAATGGTAAATAATCAAATGTGTTTATTGGAAGGGGTGGCTTTGAGCTATGGCCTACTTCCATCAGCCAAGGCAAGATGATAGTGGTTTATGATGTATCGTAACCTCCAATCTTGTGTAAAATGTTAATATGCAATAATCCGTGTTATTGGAAAAGTCTGGTGCAATGACATGAAAATCAGTAAATCATTTCAATTGCTTTGACCTTGATTTGAATCATGATGGCAATGATTTACATCAAATCTGAACTTTAAATAAATGAAGTGCTAGCAATTAGACTGCAAATGTATTTTTTGACCAGGTTATTTTCACCTTGATAAGTTTACTTTATGTGGTCGAATGTTTTACGTACTTGGACAGGATAAGGAACGTAATATGTAGCCAGAACTAAAAATTGACAGTAAATACGAAGGGAAAGTGAGGGCTGCAGATGCTGGAGATCAGAGCTGAAAATGTGTTGCTGGAAAAGCGCAGCAGGTCAGGCAGCATCCAAGGAATAGGAGAATCGACGTTTCGGGCATAAGCCCTTCTTCAGGAATGAGGAAAGTGTGTCCAGCAGACTAAGATAAAAGGTAGAGAGGAGGGACTTGGGGGAGGGGCGTTGGAAATGCGATAGGTGGAGGGAGGTCAAGGTGAGGGTGATAGACCGGAGTGGGGTGGGGGCGGAGAGGTCAGGAAGAAGATTGCAGGTGAGGAAGGCTGAGTTCGAGGGATTTGACTGAGACAAGGTGGGGGGAGGGAAAATGAGGAAACTGGAGAAGTCTGAGTTCATCCCTTGTGGTTGGAGGGTTCCCAGGCAGAAGATGAGGCGCTCTTCCTCCAACCATCGTGTTGCCATGGTCTGGTGATGGAGGAGTCCAAGGACCTGCATGTCCTTGGTGGAGTGGGAGGGGGAGTTAAAGCGTTGGGCTACGGGGTGGTTGGGTTGGTTGGTCCGGGTGTCCCAGAGGTGTTCTCTGAAATGTTCTGCAAGTTTCAATATTCCACACATTGTAAAGACAGTGAAAAACTAAACACACTATTATACTGTAGTAGAATGCCGAAATATAATTTTGTATTTTTCAAATATAAACAGAAGTGAGTACTCCATCTGGAATATTTCTTTCACTGATAACTGATCCATTAATACTCTCTGACAACATAAATCCTCCTCAAGTAACAGAACATCTGATTTGGAGCAAAATATTTATCTGTTGGTTTGATAGTGCAGCTGTATAGTTCCAAACCATATTTTCCTTCTTGATTACAACAAATTTCTCTGAAGAAAAATGAGACCTGATATGATTTCTTTTGGAATGGCTCAAATACTCATGAGTATGTTTTAAAAGAATTCTAATAGTTTCTTTCTCATGCCAACCTAATCACTAAAATGTACACATTCCTGAATATGGAATACCTAACAAATTTCTTTGTTTGAAAGCTGCTAAAAGTTGGTTTGGATTCACATTATCTGCTTTGCTTGTTGAGGTTTCCTCATGAACCATTGTCCTAGCTTGTGCTATGTGCCTTATCTCACCAGGTCCAATTCCTTTCCTATCTTTCAGATATACTGGTTGAGTCCTAGTTTGCTTTTGAATACATTCCTATTTTCTCAAACTCTTATCATCTTCTGGTTTCATTCTTTTCAAGTTTTTTTTATTCTTTTCAAGTGTCCTTCATTGTATCAGTTTGTTTTTTACTCCATCTCCATGCATTTTCCCATCCTCGGCTCTTATCATCTTCTGGAGAACTCTCACAATATATTTTTGTTTTCAATTGCTTTCAGTATTATTTCTTTTCCTATCAGTTTTATACTTCTGATGCTTCTCTTTATCATTTCTATTCACATCATTTTGTTGTTCTTGGCGCATTTTCTCATGCTTCTTTTACTTTGGAACTTATCTGTGGTGCACACCGGCATTAACAGCAGCTTGTATTTACATAATACCTTTAACATAAAATCTCCCAAGGTACATCACAGCAGAACTGTAAAGCAGACATTTGGCATTATACCACCTAATTCAATATAAGCGCACATAACCAAAATCTCAATAAAAGAGAGAAGTTTTAAGAAATATTGTGAAGAAAAAAATGTGCCCAGGCGAAAGTATCAGAATTTAGGATTGGGAAACTTGAAGCATGGCCATTATAGGTTCAACAATGAAAGGTAGGCAGGCTTAAGAGATGAGAAATAGATGAATGCTGATTATTAGGTCATAGAGCAGAGAGATTAAGGGCTTCATTATTCCTTAAAATTTGTGTCACAGTTAGACAGGCATGTAGCTTCATTGCTCAGACCTTTCAGTATAGGAATGGATGTCATGTTGAGATTGTACAGGATGTTGTTAAGGTCTCTTTTGGAGTACTTATGGTAGCCCTGCTGAAGGAAGGATATTATGAAATTGGAGAGGGTTCAGGAAAGGTTTACCAGAATGTTGCTGGGAATGGAGAATCTAAGTTATAACGAGTTTTGAGAAGATTTGTAGCTCAGGTTGAGGTTTATGATGCAGGTTTGCTCGCTGAGCTGGAAGGTTCATTTCCAGATGTTTCATTACCCTACTAGTAACATCTTCAGTGGGCCTCAGGCGAAGCAATGCTGAAAATAAGGAGAGGCTAGATAGGCAGGGCCTTTTTTCGCTGGAGCATGAGAGGTTAAGGGATGACTTTATAGAGATTTATAAAATTGAGGGGCATAGATAAGGAGAGTAGTAAATGTCTTTTCCCTCAGGTGGGAAAGTTCAAAACAAGAAGGCTCATTTTTAAGGTGAGGGGAGAAAATTTTAAAAAGGACATGAGGATAATGAACTACCAGAGGAAATGGTAGATCAGAGTACAGTTACAACATTTACAAGACATTTTGACAAGTACATGTGTAAGAAAGGTTTGCATGGATATGGGCCAAATGTAGCTAAGCGGGTCTAATTTAGTTTGGAAGCATGGTTGACACGGACTAGTTGGACTGAATGGTGTGTGTCCATGCTGTATGACTTTATAACTATATTATGTTCCTGGGGAGACGGTTAACATTTATAAAGAGAGATATAGTTTTGCTCATGGGCAATGTGCATAAATCACAAGATTTCAGGTTTTCAGACTTCAAACGTAATGAAAAATGGGTGTCAATATTGAAGAATATTTACTTGGCAGCTAATACATTAAATTATAGAAAACTACATAACCAAAAGCCACACCCATGTTTACATGTTACAGAACATTATCAGCAGATATAAAGTCTTTTATTTGAAGTCCCACATATCTCCTGGTGTTTCAATGCGTTCTCCCCTCTCCAGTAGGTGAATATTCCAGTGCACTTTTATACAAAGATTTCTTTGAATTTTCTGAGTGTACTTGAATGAACTTCCAGTAGCAAGACACTCATTGGAATTCTTTAGTATTCAACTCTTCACAACAGGCTTTGTTCCTTTGAACAGAAGTTCTCTTCTCTCAAACATTCCATTTGGAGAAGGAGAACTGAAAAGAAAAACCATAGCAGCACTTGCTTTCAGTCTGACAGTCTCTGAGACCCACAGGTCTACAAGTAGCAAGAAACTCTGGCTTCTCCTTTTGTTTTCATATTTTATCCTCACATCTTACTGAATAGATTTTCACCTATTCCCCCATCTCCATGGATTTCATACAATTTCATCTCTCCCCTTCCATTCCAGGCCATTCTGTTTATCTGATATTAAAGATAACTATGTTTTAAACAATCTTAAATCTAGCTTTTTTTAACACCACCACATTAAAACAATGAAATATTATTCCCACACTAACATTTGCTGACATCACTGTCAGAATATTATACTGAAATCACTTGATCAACTAAAATACTACATACAGAACAAATAATAATCCATCCCAATATGTCGCAGTTCATCCTTAAACATTTTTTGTGGCAGTTACAATTTATAATACACAAAATTAACTGCACATTTCAGTTTGCTTCATTCAAACAATTTTACCTTTTCTTGCAGTTGAGAGTTCACTGTATTCTTGGTGGCTTCACTTTCTGTCCCTTGTGTCAGAAGAATCTTCCTTCTCAATGCATTCTTTATACAGCTTTTCCAAGTCTTTGGTTAGAGTTTTTTTTTTAAAAAACTTGGTTTTGTCTGGTTAAATTTGCTAAGAACAACACTGATCAGGCTGTTGACATTTTGACAACCACCTTGTCCAAGCTTCTTGGGTTCCAATCTCTATTCTCTTTCATGTTTACACGTTTTTAATGTTCAAGGCAATAAACTTGTAAATAGCCATACATTTGATTGTACTCATCTGGTATAAATGCAGGATTATTCTGATCTTTAATTTTGTTCTAATTCCAGCAAATATTGATTGATCATTGGCTCTTTCTGTGCAGGCAATTCGTTCTTCTATTGAGTTGTCTCCTCCTCACTGCTTTAAGGTTTTGTCAATGATTAGGTATAAAATCATGATCGTTTACAAATGCTTCTAAATTTATTTTGTCTTCTCATTCAACATGAGCTTTATCTCACTAATTTCTAATGAGACGAGCTGTTTTGTCTTTCTGAAGTTTTAATTTGCATTCAAGATGACTGATCTTTTTTCCTCAACTCCATATATCAGTATTAGTTACTGAAAGCTGCTCACTTTCAGAGTTGTGATTTCCTCTGTTTCATCCTTAGGTTTGAATGCTGTTGCTAGCTAATCTGTCACCTCTTGCTCAGGTTCAATTGCAGATTTTGTTCAGATGAATTTGAAAATTTTCCAACTGCCATTCATCCTTTGTTTTCAGTCATACAAAGGAGAGAATTCTCAGTAAGTTACAAAGTTGTAATTTCGAGGGTGGGAAGTTCTTCTCTCACTTTCAAGACCACACTGTTGAGCGCCTTATCTGTGTAGGTGACTTGCAGCTGGCTGGATGGTTAGCTTGTTGATGGAGCTCTGTCTATGTGGATCATCCTATTGCTGTTATGATTTAAAGCAAGCAACAAAATAGTATCTGCGGATGTCATTCGTATGACTTCAAAGTAAGTTTCAAAACAAAAGTGTGGTGCATTGTTCTCACATCCTGTGTTGTCATTCGACACCTTCTGATATACCCAGTCTATTTTGAAGAGAAACACTCAGATAATGAAACATCAATGGTACCCATTCACACTTGTCCACTAATTTGAGTTTATATAAGGTGGCACAATGGCCCAGGTGATTATCACTACTGCCTCAGCACTAGGAACCTGAGTTCGATTCTGCTCTCGAGTGACTGTGTCTCTGTGGGTTTCCTTCAGGTGCTCTGGTTTCCTCACATAGTCCAACGATATGCAGGTTAGATGGATTGACAATGCTAAGTTGCCCACAGTGTCCAGGGTTGTGCAGGCTAGATGGATTGGCCATTGGAATACAGGGCTGGGTGGTGGCGGTGGTGGGGTGGGGGAGGGATTCTGAGCGGGATGCTCTTCAGAGGATTGGTGTGTACATGATGGGCCAAACGGCCTGCATCCACATTGTAGGAATTCTATGAATCTTACTATTTTTTGGCTGAATTGAGTTGCATCGAGTTTCTTGGAGGGTTTCTTTCCGCAAGACCTAGTGAGTTCTCTTGGTGTATTTTACCAAACTCATTGCAATAATTAAAGTAACAATACAAAATTTGTGGGGAACAAAAGAAAATCTGTATATAAATAGAGTTAAAATAATTGTTTACAGGAAAGGGTGAGATGTGTGGTCGTATGTAGTTGGAAGTTTGCATTCAGTTGCATCACTTTTTTTCTTTAAAACAAAACTTTCCTGATCCATAAAAGAACTAAACTTATTTAAATTGTTTTTTCCAAGTGTGTTTGCTACCTGTTTCCTTCCACTATACTCAGTGAAACACAGACCTAAGTTAATGCTCTGGGACAAGAGTGCAACTCCCACTTGGCAGAACTTAAATTTGTTAAAAACAATGAAATTAAAAGCTAATTTAATGGTGATCTGAGACTAATTGTCCAACAGTTACAAATCTCCTAGATTGACATACCAAAGATCATAGAGTTTTAGTCATAGAGCTGTACAGTATAGAAACAGACCCTTCAGTCCAACTCGTCCCTCTCAACCCATCTTATTCATTTATCTGTCAAGATGCCTTTTAAATGTAATGTACCAGTTGCCACCATTTTCATACATGCACCTCGTTTCATACATGCACCTCGTTTCATACATGCACCATGTTCAGTGTGAAAATGTTACCCCTTTAGATCCCTTGCCCTCTAGTTTTAGACTCCCCCACCCTTAGGAAAAGACATTGGCTGTTCACCCTATCCATGTCCCTCATGATTTTATAAACCTCTATAAGCTCACCCCTCAGCCTTTGATAGTCCAAGGAAAATAGCTCGAGTCTATTCAGCCTCTCTCTGCAGCTCAAACCCTCTAACTCAGGCGACATCCTTGTAAATAAATCTTTTCTAGACCCTTTCAACTTTCACAACATCCTTCTTTATAGCAGGGAGACCAGAACTGAACATAGTATTCCAAAAGTAGCCTAACTAATATCCTGTACAGCTGCAACATGACATCCCAACTCCTATATCCGATGCACTGACCAATAAAAACAAGCATACCAAATACCACCTTCACTATCCTGTCTATCTGGGACTCCACTTTCAAGAAATTATGAACCTGTACTCCAAGGTCTCTGTTCAGCAACACTCCCTAGAACCTCACTGAGGGTTTAGATTTCAGGAGAGTCAATACATTCATACTCTTATCAAAAAGTGACAAGTAAATTAAGCACATGGTGTAATCTGCTATTGACAGAATACATGTTGGTTTGGAAGCATTGGATATCAACTCCAAGAGGTGCTACAACAAAAAAAATCCTACTTTGTGAAACCCAACTAGTTTGTGATCATATATAGCATAGGTAAAGATAAAGTGGTCATAATATGAGAGAACCAGAGGACTGCTCTGTCATCAGAGAGAGAGATGAATGGTGGTGACACTAACCTGTGAGTCACCATGTCTCATGTGAAGGAGGAGGTTGAAAAGGGGGTTCTTCATGGTGACCTCTGCCAGTATGGTTGACCTCACTCGATATCACAAACCAGCTGTCCAGCCAACTGAATATATCCTGCAAGTCACTTCCATTTCCTGGCAACAGTGATAAAGCCTCTATTCTACACCAGAAAGGGATCTCCACCTTCATTTGAACCATTATAACAAAACAGAGTGTGGTCACTCAGGAAAGAAGCCCACATGATTCATAACTCACTGCTATGCAAAACTGTGATAGGGTTAAGTGTGTAGATGTCACGCACACAAAATGTGCTAATTCAGAGCATAGGGCTTTTGGACAAGGTGTCCATTGCCTGAACTCTTCTGCAGGAATCCGGTAGAACATGGAGGCCCATGGAATGAGAGTATTGGCAAAGGATTCCTTGACTATTTTATCTAACTCCAACAGAGATTTTTTTTTTTCTGGAAGGTTTCTTTGCTCAATGTTGATAAATAACATCTTGTCAAGTCCAGATTTTCCATCATGATGTCCAGTTGAATGTCACCAGTATTGCATCCTTATTCAATCACCTTCCAGGTCAAACCCACTCAAAATATTTGCGGAAGTTAGTGTAGACCCTAACTTTTTCTTATGTTTAAGGTAAGTGAAAGGCATTGAGTTCCAGATGCAATTCAATTGGTCAAACTTCTCAACTTTAAGCAAAAATCTCTTTAGTTTAACTGTAGTGTAAAAATACAGGCACCTCTGTCTCAACCTTCATTTGAAAAAATGGCAAAATGTGCCACTTCAAGCTATAGTATTATCTCACTTCTTAGAATCTATTCTACAAATCATTCCAGCATCTTCTGCTGCCAGAATTTGCTTCCCCCATGTGGATGGTTTTATTGGATACAAACTTGGACCATTTGTTGAGTCACATAGCCACTTAATAGCACATTTGGAACTGGTAACATGCAGCAAGGTGGATGAAGCTGAAATGCAGTGAACATGTCAGCATTGCAGTCTGCATTGTAAGCATTGGCCATAGATTACAAGTTACAAGTGGAGTTCCGCAGGGATCAGTTCTGGGTCCTCTGCTGTTTGTAATTTTTATTAATGACTTAGATGAGGGAGTCGAAGGGTGGGTCAGTAAATTTGCAGATGATACGAAGATAGGTGGAGTTGTGGACAGTAAGGAGGGCTGTTGTCGGCTGCAGAGGGACTTAGATATGATGCAGAGCTGGGCTGAGGAGTGGCAGATGGAGTTCAACCCTGCCAAGTATGAGGCTGTCCATTTTGGAAGAACAAGTAAGAATGCGGAATACAGGGTTAATGGTAGGGTTCTTAGTCAGGTGGAGGAACAGAGGGATCTTGGGGTCTATGTACATAGATCTTTGAAGGTTGCCACTCAGGTGGATAGAGTTTGTAAGAAGGCCTATGGAGTATTATCATTCATTAGCAGAGGGATTGAATTCAAGAGTTGTGAAGTGATGTTGCAGCTGTACAGGACCTTGGTTAGGCCACAGTTGGAGTACTGTGTGCAGTTCTGGTCGCCTCACTTTAGGAAAGATGTGGAAGCTTTGGAGAGGGTGCAGAGAAGATTTACCAGGATGTTGCCTGGAATGGAGAGGAAGTCGTACGAGGATAGGTTGAGAGTTCTCGGCCTTTTCGCATGGAGTGCGCTGCCCGTGGGAGTGGTAGAGTCGGAATCATTGGCGACCTTTAAGTGGCATTTGGATAGGTACATGGATGGGTACTTAATCTAGGTTAGAAGTTCGGCACAACATCGTGGGCCGAAGGGCCTGTTCTGTGCTGTATTGTTCTATGTTCTATTAACAGCACATCGTAACCCACACCTTTGCTTTCAGAGTATGTCCAACTTAGCCTGTGAAGTATTTACAATATTTTCCATGGAAACTATTTTCAAAATATATTTATTTGTGAACATTTGATCATGTTTTATAGTTTTGCATTTTCAATTTTCCTGGGTATGGTTTAAGTGAACATTTAATCTGTTAAATTTTGATCCTCAACTGATGCAGTCCAATGAACACCAATTATTCCTCTTCTGTCAAGTGATTAGTTAACCATTCTGAATTCTGATTATTAATGACAATGCAGTTTTGCTAAGTGTGCTCTCTGTTTCATTTCTATTTAATGTTTAAAAAATGAGATGCTTGTAATTCAGCCTTTATAGCTTTCAACCTTTCGTTTGATCTTCTTGACTGATTATTTACAAAGACAGTCCGAGCTTTCACCCAATGATATTCCAACATATATAAATTGCAAATGGAAAGCAAACGGAAGAGGATCAGTCAATAAATGTTTTAAAATTTGCTTCACGTTAAGACAAATCAGCCAGGATGTTTCTCATGTTATGCTTTAAAGAGGAAGTTAGAAGGAAGAGCATAAAATTGGGGACAGAACCAACAGGTCTTTCTGTCTGTTTCATTACTCACATGCCTTCCTCTGTTTAAAATTTCATATATAACAAATCCTGAATCTGCTTTGCTGAACCATGACAACGGAAAAAGAAAGCATTTTTTAACAACTTCAAATGCTTCGATTTAAACTATGGTAATTGTTTTTGTTCATTTTGAGATGCATGAATATTGTTGAATGAGTTGGTGTGGAAGGATTTGAATACAAATTTTAGCATCAGTAACAAAAATTGCATGCTTAGTAACCTAATCATTTGAGGGATTTGAGTGGCACAGTGGGTAGACAACAGCCTTTCAATACTCGAACTTAGATTTGAATCTAATCCAGACTGATGAGAGAAGACTCTTCACCTTTTTGCTCAAGTTTCCCTTAATGGTCATTTGTACTTTAACTACAGTTCAATTCTTAGATGCATCATACCACTGTCAAACTAAATATCCTTTTGTGTCAATCAAATCAAAGTAAAATGTCAAGATGAGCTTGCCAATTGGAGACAAAATTGTCTTAATGGCAGGAAACAGTGTGGTCGTGGAGTTGTTTGTCACACTGGAGGCCTGTGACCAGCAGTGTTCCACTGGGATCAGTTCTGGGCCCAACTTTTGTTTGTCATTTTGTATAAATGATTTACATGAAAATATAGAAGACATTGTTAGTAAATTTGTGGATGATACCAAAACTGGGGATATGGTGGACATTGAAGAAGGTACTCTCAGATTAGAAAGAAATCTTGAACCATTGGGTCAGTGGGCAGATGAAGTTGAATTTGGATAAATGCAATGTATTGAATTTTGGTGAAACTTAAAAGGCAGGCCTTGTACAATTAAATGTCCGGCCACGTCATTGTTGAACACAGAAGCTTGGGGGTTTAGGAAATAATTCTTTGAAGATTGCATCACAGGTAGACAGGGTGGTTTAGGAGATATTCAGCACAATTGCCTTCCTTGTACAGATCTTTGAGTAGGTGACTTAGAACATCATGTTTAGGTTGTACAGGGCATTGGTGTGGTTTCTGCTGGAATTCTGTGTCCTGTTCTGGTCGCCCTATTATAGGAATGATATTATTCAACTGAAGAAGGTTCAAAAATGACTTACCAGGATGTTGCTGGGAATAGAGGGTTTGGGTTATAAGGAGAGGCTGGATAGAATAGGACTTTTTTCACTGGAGGGTGGAGGGTCGCGAGGTTACCTTTATGGAGGTTTATTAAATTATGAGGATTATAGATAAGATGAATGGCAATTGTCTATTCCTGAGGGTGGGACGTTTCAAGAATAGGGACATATTTTTAAGGTGAGAGGAGAAAGATTTAAAGATATATTTGGCAACATTTTTAGAGTGGTTTGTGTGTGGATGAACTTCCAGAGGAAGTGGTTGATGTGAGTACTGTTACAACATCTAACAGACATTTGGATAAGTACATGAATAAGAAATGTTTGGAGAGATATGGGCCAAGCGCAGATATACGGGATGAGCTTGGTTTGGGATTATGGCCAGGAGGGACTGGTTGGACCGAAGGGTCTGTTTCTATGCCGTATGACTCCATCCATGTTTATAGTAATGAGATTGAATAGTTGTCGTCTAAATCAAAATCATGTGTGAATCCTTATATTAAAATGGCTTCTGATTTTAAAATAAGAACATTTCCTCAAAAGGGAGGTTGAGGGACCCCCCTTTTGTGGAAGAAATCCAGAGTATGAATGAAAATAGAGCACCCCTTCATGATACATGCAGGAATTGGATGGTGCTGTAAACTATAAATTGGCAAGCTCATTCACGAGAAAAGGACATGATCAAGAGATGCGAAGAGGAAAGGGAACCCATAACACTGTCTTTAATTTTACCGACTGTGTCAGTTTTGACGAGCAATTTCCTGAAATACTGCAATAGTTTTCAACAAATGCAAAGGGCTTCAGATGTTCAGTGATGCACAACTCTTACCTTGCAGGTAAAATTAAGTAATCAGAATCAATCCGTGGCTCATGTAATTCTGAGCCAAATTTGAATATCTTAGTGATTTGAAAAGAGTGAGGTATTTGCCTCGAGCTCAGTATGACCAGTGGGAGTTGTGGGTCAGTGAGTACTGATACCAGAATAAGCATCTTACCATCAATAATCTATTGAGGATGATGAAGATCTTTAGAGGGATCAAAAAATACCAGGGGATATAAGATTGTATACAGTTGGCTGCTGCATGTTCACAATGTCCAAACTCCTGTTGATGTGTTGCATGAAGTATCCAGACTGACATGTTCATGAAAATGATGTGTATATGTGTTTTGTGCCAATGAAGGTTAGGCACATTAGCAGTTGGCAGGAAGCAAAAAAAAACATTGCCAATGACCAAAGTAAGTCATGACAGTGTTATAAAAATTCTCGAGCAATAAACATTTCATGATAAACAGCTTGTGCATAACTGAAGGAAAGAAAACTCTTAAAATGACACAACATCAAAGACCACATGGTAGAAGGTTGATCCCCATAGCAACAAGAATGAGTCCAAGTTGTCTGCAGATTATTAAGGACACCTGCAGCAGGTTGTGAACACAGAAGGCAAGTGGATGTCAATGATTCTTAGTGTGCGTTCTGTAAAAATCTGTTGCTGGCAACTCTCAACTCGAAGTTATGGTATTATGTTTAAAAGGAGTGTGGAAAGAGATGTAGAAACATGGAAACAATGTCACTTTTATATCTTTCTCCTCTTGGGAGCACCTCATCTGGTATCTAGTGAGACTGTTCATCACCTCACAGCAACTTTCCTCTGCGTAGATTGCCTATGAAGTACTTGGCGACAGAAGAAGGTCATGCTTCTCAGCAATTGTATGCATCCAAATATGTAGTATTTTCCCAACAATCCTGAGTCAGTCATAGTGTAGACATTTATTGTGAGATTAGCCTCAAATAGACATTTGCCTTGGGAAAACAGAAGGTTGATTCACTTCTAATTTATGCACAAACCAAAGATATCGTTCAAATGCTAATACAAATTTTATAATGTACTAACAGTTTCTTTGTAAAATGATATTTTTTGTGGATGTTCTTTTTGTCATTGAAAGCGAATGTTAAATAAAAAGTAAGGTTAAGCCATGTGGAAAACAAAAGATAATTTCACAAGAACATAGGGAAAAGAGTAAGACTTTCAGCCATTCGATAAGATCAGGGCTGATCTGTGCCTGAATGCCAATGCTTGCCTTGGGTCCATTATCCCTTGATACCCTTGCTTAATAAAGATCCCTCTATCTCAGATTTAAATTAAAGATTGAATTATAATCAACTGCCATTTGAGGAATAAATCTCCGAACCTCCATTATTTTTTGCCCGTGGAAATGCTTTCTGATATCTCTCCTGAATAGCCTAGCCATAATTCTTAGACTGTGCCCCCAGTTTCTAGAATCTTCAACCAGTGGAAATAGTTTATTTTATCCATCCTATCTTTCCCTGTTAACATCCTGAGGATCACAATTAGTTCACCCTTTAACTTTCTGGAGAATAAAGGCTTAACTTGTCTAATCTGTCCTCATAATTTCACCCCTGAGTGTTGAACTCCTCCTGAGACAAAACATCCTTCCTAAGATGTGGTGCCCAGATCTACACAGGGTACTCTAAGTGGGGTTGAACTAGGGTTTAGCATAACTGTCTCCATCCTTGTACTCCAGTCCCTTCGATATGAAGGCCAGCATTTCATGAGTTCTTTTGACTATTTTCTGCACCTGTCATTTTAAAGAGTTGTGCACCTGAACCTCAAATCTTGTTGGACATCTACTGTCTTTAACTTTGTGCCTTCTGAAAAAAAATACCGTGATCTACCCTTTTTTGGTCTGAAATAGATAACCTCGCACTTGCTTATATTAAAATCCAGCCACAGCTTTGCACATTCATCTGATCTATTAATATTCTCTTGTAATTTCATGTTCTGTCAGCACACTTAGAATGGTACCCAATTTTATGTCATCGGCGAATTTGAATATATGACCTTTATGCAACAATTCAAGTCACAGCTGAATGTTATGAATAATTGAGGTTCCAACACATATTGCTATGGGATATCACCAGTGACATCCAGCAATTAGAGTGCTTACCCATTTTTCCTACTCTGTTCCCTGTCAATCAACCAATTTCCTTCCATGTTAATAATTTGCCCTCAATTCAATGGACTTCCATCTTAGCTAACAGTCTCTTATATGGAACTTTATGAAAAGCCTTCTGGAAGTCCATATAAACAACATCCATCAACTTATCTCTGTCTACCACCTTTTGTCACCTCTTCAAAAAATTGAGGTTTGTCAGATCCTTCATGAGACCATGCCGGTGCACCCTGGTTAACTGAAGTTTTTTTGAGGTAATCAGTTGCCCTATCCTTGATTGTAAACTCCAATAATTTCACACCACAAATGTTAGGCTAACTGGTCTGTAATTCCATGGTTTTCCTTTGTCACCCTTCTTAAAGAATGAAGTGATCTGAACAAGCTTCCAGAGTTTAGATTAGAGTGGTGCTGGAAAAGCACAGCAGTTCAGGCAGCGTCCGAGGAGCAGTAAAATCGACGTTTTGGGCAAAAGTCACAAACTTCCAGTCCAGAAGTATAACTCTGAATCCAGGGAGCTCTGAAAGATTATGATTAGGGCATTGGCAATGTGCTGTCCTATCTCAGTTAACATACGTGGATGGAAATTATCAGGTCCTGGGATTTGTCACTCTTCAGTTCCATTAACTTCCCCATTATTCATGATTACTTCAGGTAACATTAGAACATAGAACATAGAACAATACAGCACAGAACAGGCCCTTCGGCCCACTATGTTGTGCCGAACATTTGTCCTAGCTTAAGCACCCATCCATGTACCTATCCAATTGCCGCTTAAAGATCACCAAAGATTCTGACTCTACCACTCCCACAGGCAGCGCATTCCATGCCCCCACCACTCTCTGGGTAAAGAACCCACCCCTGACATCTCCCCTATACCTTCCACCCTTCACCTTAAATTTATGTCCCCTTGTAACACTCTGTTGTACCCGGGGAAAAAGTTTCTGACTGTCTACTCGATTTATTCCTCTTATAAACCTCTATCAAGTCACCCCTCATCCTTCGCCGTTCCAATGAGAAAAGGCCCAGCACTCTCAACCTATCCTCGTACGACCTGTTCTCCATTCCAGGCAACATCCTGGTAAATCTTCTCTGCACCCTCTCCAAAGCATCCACATATTTCCTAAAGTGAGGCAACCAGAACTGCACACAGTACTCCAAATGTGGCCTAACTAAAGTCCTGTACAGTTGCAACATCACTTCACGACTCTTGAATTCAATCCCTCTGCTAATGAACGCTAATACACCATAGGCCTTCTTACAAGCTCTATCCACCTGAGTGGCAACTTTCAAAGACCTATGAACATAGACCCCAAGATCCCCCTGTTCCTCCATCTCACTAAGAACCCTACCGTTAACCCTGTATTCCGCATTCTTTTGTCTTTCCAAAATGGACAACCTCACACTTGGCAGGGTTGAACTCCATCTGCCACTCCTCAGCCCAACTCTGCATCATATCTAAGTCCCTTTGCAGCCAACAACAGCCCTCCTCACTATCCA
>NC_057736.1:34074407-34146204 GCF_004010195.1 Chiloscyllium plagiosum | reverse complement strand
CCCAGCTATCTCTGTTCTCTGGCGTAACTATGTCTCTGTAGCTTCTATCTATCACCTTCTCAGCCTCTCGAATAATCCTCAGTTCATCCAACTCCAGTTCCAGTTCCCTAACTCGTTCTGTGAGGAACAGAATCTGACTGCATTTCCTGCAGATGAAGTCGGCAGGAGTATCGGTGGTCACCCCTACCTCAAACATCCGGCTGGAGGAACATTCCACTGCCTGCGCTGCCATTACTCTACACTTCGTCTCCAAAGCAAGAACACTGAGTCGCTTACCTGTGAACATTATTTAGACCCTGTCCCTGATTGTCTGTAAATTTAATTGGGACTTACTACTTTTCTGCTGTGAATTATGAACAAAATAATCATTCAGGATGCCTGCATTTTCCCCATAGTCATTGAGAAAATCTCCATACTCAGACTTAAGTGGGCCAATAGTACTCTTAGAGTCATAGAGATCTACAGCAGAGAAACAGGCCCTTCAGCTCAATTTGTCCATGCCACCTAGTTTTCACAATTTAAACTAGTGCTATTTGCCTGCACTTGGTCTATATCCCTCCAAAACTTCCCAACCATGTACCTATCCAATGTTTCTTAAATGACCAATTTGTACTCGCTTCCACCACTACCTCTGGCAGGCCACTTCCCACCCTCTGTGTGAAAAGAATTGCCACTCTGGGCTCTTTTTTTTTGTATCTCGGCCCTCTCAACTTAAACCTATGCCCTCTAGTTGTAGACTCTCCTACCATGGGGAAAAGTTGTTGGCTATCTAACTTATCTATGCCTCTCATGATTTTATAGACCACGATAAGGTCACCCCTTAGTCTCCTATGCTCCAGTGAAAAAGGTCCCAGCCTATCCAACGTCTCCTTAGAACTCAAACAACTTAACCAGCTGCTTCCCCTTCATATCACTATAAAATGTCCTTTTTTTGTCTTTTATGCCCTTTGTGAGTTTCTTTTCATGATCCTTTTTAGCTGCTCTTAGCTGCTTTGTGGCCATTTGACAGTCTTTGTATTTGTCCCATTATTTGGGATCTGTCTGCTTTTTATATTTTTATAAGCCCTTTGTTTTAATTTTATGCTGTCCCTTACTTCCTTAGATGTCCATGGCTGCTTTTTATTGTGAGGTGGAGTGTTTCATTCTCAGGAGTAAAAATTGCTTTTGACTACATATTTCTTTGAACACCCTCTACCGTTCCTCAGTTGTTTTGAGCTTCCTTGTTTACTGTGGTCCATCTCTGCCTCATCCCACTAAAGTCTGCCTTACTTAAATCCAAAATTATAGTATCCGATGTTTGCTTATTTCTTGTAAGTGCTCCATGACACTTAATCATGTTATGATCACTATTTGACAAATGCTCATGAACAGCGAGGTCACTAATTAAATCAAGCTTATTGCTTACTACTTGATTGAATATTGCTTGTTCCCTTACCAAGACATATTGACAGAAGAAATTTCTCTAAATTTAGCTGTAAAATTACATTCCACCTTTTTGTTTGGTCCTATAAGAATGAACAAGGAGTACTTCAGTAGAAATAATGTGAGCGAAATCCTTCAATCGTGACCGTGAATAATACAGGTACTTTAACTGGTATAATTTATTATAAAAATAATAACTTAATTGTGTGTTTTAAAGAGTAAACTAGATGTAATAACTTTAGAAAAATTAAAAAATACCATTTACTTAGCAAATTCTCTCAAATTTCCAAAGGTTTCAAAATCAAATAATTACCATTTGCAGGATCACAGAATTATTACAGCACAGAAGGCTATTCAGCCCATCATGCTTGTACTAGCTGTCTTATTGAGTACCAATCTTCTGCCTTTTCCACATACTCCTGCACATCATTATTGTCCGAAACGCAACACCCAACTCTTGAGAGACTCAATTGATCCTCCTACTACATTTTCAGGCAGTGCATTCCACACCCTAACAACTCGCTTTGTGAAAAAGTTTTGTCATAACACCCTTGCTTTGTCTGTACATCATTTTAGATCTATGCATTTTCTTTTTTTTTTTAACAAGCCGAAAGAGCTTCACCCTAGCTATTCTGTTCAGCATGCTCACAATTTTGAAAACCTTAATCGGAATTCCTCTCCGCCGTCAGCCCATTACAAACTATATTCATCCACATTTTATTCCTGAATATATGTGTGTAAAAAAAATTCCGTAGCTCATGTACAACAACAAGGTATTCCGGTGATCCTGATGTCATCTTAATCATTATTTGCTCCTGCAGGAGTTCCATCTCCACTTAGTGATTAACACAAAAGCACTGCTATTTTCTGTCAGTTATAGCAAGACTTACTTTCAGTCTTTTTTAAAATCTGCTTCTGCAAGGGCAGTTGTATCTGTGTTGCTTTTTTTTGTGTTCAACATGTTAAGGTTTGCGCCTTACTTTGAATATGTTTCAACCAGAATTTCTGTCTTTATAACAGACAGATTACCTGCATATGTCTCCTGTAAGATGCAGTATGATATCACCTGGACACATCCCTGGCCAGCTGTCATTACATGTACCATCCAAGGCACCCCATTTTATCATGATTTAAACAATCTGTTCAATGATGTTGATGAGTGATAAATACTGATGAGGTTCTTGCTCTACACAGTAGTTCCCCTGGGTATTTTATATCCAAGTGAGAAGGCAAAGTAGGCCTTGGTTTATTGTTCCATCAGTAAGGAAATTATGTAATCGCGTAAAGAAGATTATAATTCTATGCTTCTGTTAAATGTTCCAAATTAGTTCTCATTTACTTTTCACACATTGTTCACATAAACAATGGTATCAGAGATTGAAAATTAAGAATAAAGTCATCGCCAGCAACTTCTAGAATAAATTGTCCAACAGATGAGGTTATCGTTGATTTTGGAAAGGAAATAAAAATATCGTGTAGTAATCTTGGTAAGGTTAGACAAAAGTATCAGGTTCTGGATATACGGAGAACAATTGAGGATGTGGCCAGCAAAATTTCATGAAGCAAAATTGTATTTAATGTTTAGTTATTTATCCTCCACTTGGATTTCATGCACCAGTGATGAGATCATGTTGTCTTAATTGACAGTTCAGAGGTGATTTGTGCTAACAATGTCATGCTGTGTGGTCCATGTAAGGTTGAATGTTAGCTGCCATCTTTGAGGAAGCTTATTGAACATTGATATCACAGTGGTAATCTTTTATGCTAAGTGCAAAAAGTCATCTTACAGCATAAATTTGTACTGGTAAATAAACATACAATTGAGATATTGCTGTGATGTTTAGATATTGGCTTGATGAATGAATAATGGTGACACAAAATAATGTTGAACATGGATAATTCACAAGACAGGAATGTTATCCCCTGGCTTCAGTGATGTCTATTGAGATAATAAATGTTTAAGTGACAGCCACTCTTCTGAATCCATATACTTATGAAGTCACACACAGGTCTTCTGCTTTACTTAACCATACAATTTTAAATTCTATGCAGTGTATTTCAGTTTATGGTCTCGTTTGTCACAGATGTAAAAATAATAATGCTTTTGCATTGACTCCTGATGTCAGATTTGAATGCCAGACACGATACAAGATAATTATGCTCTGTCTTGCTGTATTTCTGTTTATGATTGCTGGCGAAATGGACAGCAATTTGCACTTGGTTAATAATTACAGCTCAGGCCCCCCTGTGGAATAACAACAAAACAGAGGAAGGAATAAAGCATCTTACCCATAATCACATATACACTGATGCACCTACTGTCGTGGGTAAAGAAGAAAATACTGGCATAATGTGACAATGCAGTTCACATCTCCAGGCAAAGTTAGCAGTCAGTAAATTTCAGGCTAATTTTGTCATATGGATACCATCCATGAAATATGTGAAAGATCAGAAATCTGGTGAATTCTGAATTTTAAAGTTGATATCTGAACAATTTGATGTCATATCTGTTTGAATTTGTAAGAATCATCACAGACTGCAAATTGAAAATTCCAAGGAAAATAATCTGTTCAAAATGTGCAAGAGCTGCTTGCAGCCTGAAAGCTAACATAAATGTCATTTAGATTTTTAAATGGAGTATTCAAGATGTTAACAAAGTAAATTATTTGTAAATGCTGGAAAATACTTAAAATATTCAAAGAAAATGCAAGGCAACTTACAATAGGTATGAATGAAAAGTAGTGTAGTGAGGGAAACCAAATCTGAGCTGAGCATCTCCTTAACCAGTTGAATTAAATGATTATTAAAGACCTTTCTGAGAAAGTTTAAAATTCGAGTGGATCGATGAAATGTTTAAATTAGGTACAGGAAGAGAAATATAGGGAGGGAAAGAAAGACTGGATTATCTCCCTTACACAGCCAATATACCCAAACACATTCTGTCCACAAGAAGCAGGACAAATTCAATCTGGCTAATAATTTTCCCATCAGTGTATTCTAAGTCAACAGCACAACAGAAGCTTGAGCCCATCCAGAACCAAGTTGTCCAATTGAACAGCATCTTTAAATATCCATCTTCTTTCCCCCCCCACCCCACCATGAGTCAAACTACCCTGCTTTAAGCATTGCATACTTTAATTCTTACACTACAGTTAAAATACAGACAAAGTAGAGAATAAAATAAAAGGATTGACTTAGCTGTAACTCTATTGATATATGTAAAATAATATATCTAACTACTACTAACTGTTCTAATACAGTAACATCCCATAAACACAGCCTTGGCAAAGGCAAATTATTTAATGTAGATTACCTCCCAGACGTCTTTTTTTAAAGTTACATATCAACTTGAACAATAGATGCCATGTCAGCTCAGATAATGCATCAAAGGTGTGAGGTGAAAGCCTGTCTGTCTGTGCCCTAGTGTTTGGACTGATTCTATTTCTAAAAAAGGGATTTAGAGAATCTTACATAGATTCATACAGTTTTTGAGCAAAATAAAATGTAATTCTGCAAGTACAAATTCACCCCAGAAATGTGTGTGTGTGTTGCAGTGGGGTCACCTGTAATGTGACATGAACCCAAGGTCACAGTTGAGGCCATCCTCTTGGCTATCAGCCACTTTGCGTTGTTGCCTGTTCCGAAGTCCGCTTTGGAAGACGGTCACCCAAAGGTCTGAGGCTCAATTTCCTGGACTGCTGAAGTGTTCCCCGACTGGGAGGGAACACTCCTGCCTGAGTTGAGCATCATTGCCAGCTCTTATGAGGACATCATTGAGTATGTCCAAGTGCCCATCATGTTCCTCCTCATCTGAGCAGATCCTGAGTACACGTAGGGCTTGTCCTTGGGGATGGCTGTTTTAGTATGTTTCAAATGGAAGCTGGAGAGGTGTAGTATCATGAGGTCATCCATGGGTTTGCAGTAGAGTGAGGTGCTGAGGTGCCCATCCTTGATGGAGGTGCATGTGTCCAAGAATGAGATAGATACTGAAGTGTAGTCCATGGTGATTTTGATGGTGGGAAACTCGTTGATATCACTGTGAAGTTGTTTCAGTGACTCCTCGTCATGGGTCCAGAGGAGGAAAATCTTGTCAATGTACTTGGTGAATAGTGGTGGTTGGAGGTCTTGCGTAGAGAAGAAGAAATAGAGCGTTGAACCATGCAATATGAGTTATTTAGAAAGGTCTGTGGTTGCAGAGGAGAAGTGAAATGGAGGAATCGGGAGTTTGTGGGAACAGTTGACCTGGAGGAAGTTCAAATGGTTCAAAATACATGACAGAGGAAGTGAAGTTAATGAAAATGTGGTCATATAAAATTTTAGAATATCAGAGATTATGAATAGGATCCACTGAGTTATTCCATTCCGTTGGTTATGTTTAGTGTGCTTTGTCATTGTGATGCAGAAAAGTGACTGTAATCATTCCATTTAATGTGAGACATCTTCTCATTTTGCGTATCTTAAGAATACAGTTGTAAAATGTTACAGTTTAATCTCAGAGCATGAACAGTAATTTCCCTGTCCATGAGATTGATATCCTTTTTTCCTTCTGCTAGCAAACTACCGTGACCCTTGTCTGTATAATTTATTCTTTGCTGAACAAAATCAAAACTGCATACTTATTAGACACATTTGTAATAGATGTTTTCAAGGCATGTTTTTGAATATTAGTTCATTTTCTCGTTCTTATTTTTGCACTTGCTTATTTTTGCAGCCAGAGCTCACAAGGTGAATGAAATGCCCATGACAAAGATATGAAAATCTTGATTTTGTTATTCTGATGTCTAAACCTGTTGGTAGCTTTTTGCTTGTCAGATGTTCAGTTAATCCTACGTACTATCTGATGACTTTTGGTATTTATTTGCATTATTTGCTGAATTGTAGGCAGAGCTAGTGAAGCAGCTGAACGGTCAGTGAGAGTTATCACCACTGTCCTCAGTATTATTCCAATCAGACTAGTCAGAAACACGTTGCAAAGTAATGGTCAATATATGAGAAGCAATTTGAGCAGGATAGAAGAAGATATTACACTGCCTGGTCAGAGCGCTTTACGGTCTTTAATGAGAAATATTAACTTTGGTTATCCAAACTAAATTGTATATCCTTCCATTACATCCTCCGATGAACAGGATACACTACAGAGTTTTCTTATGGGATGTTCACCAGTCATGATCAGCTCTTTACACTTGTGGAGCACAGCAATTCAGGCAGCATCCGAGGACAGGCAAAATCGACGTTTCGGGCAAAAGCCCTTCATCAGGAATAAAGGCAGAGAGCCTGAAGCGTGGAGAGATAAGCTAGAGGAGGGTGGGCTTTTTTTGAAATATTGTTTGTTAAGAGTATGAATTCTCCTGAGGATGTAGTACAGAGTGGGTCCTTTGCAATTCTGAGAGAGTGTTGCCCTCAGCTGAGGCAGGGCTGACTGTAGAGAGGTTAGGTGCCGGCGCATTGCTGCAAGCGTGGAGCGGAGGATCTTGATGGAGAACCGTTGCTGGTCTTTCTCCACCTTTGTATATTTCTGTTGATGAATGTTCAACTTGCTGGAAAAATACCCGATGGGTCTTTTTATCCCCTTCTGGATCAGTGGTGCTGGAAGAGCACAGCAATTCAGGCAGCATCCGGGGACAGGCAAAATCGACGTTTCGGGCAAAAGCCCTTCATCAGGAATAAAGGCAGAGAGCCTGAAGCGTGGAGAGATAAGCTAGAGGAGGGTGGGCTTATCTCTCCACGCTTCAGGCTCTCTGCCTTTATTCCTGATGAAGGGCTTTTGCCCGAAACGTCGATTTTGCCTGTACTCGGATGCTGCCTGAATTGCTGTGCTCTTCCAGCACCACTGATCTAGAATCTGGTTTCCAGCATCTGCAGTCATTGTTTTTACCTCTTTACACTTGTGGTTAATGCAATGGAATCCTTATTTCCACCAAAAGATAGCTAGGATTTGTTACAGCCAATTCTGTTTAACTGGCTTGAGTATTTTTGAAGAGGTAACAGTGAGAGTGTGAATGGAGTAATGCTGCACATAGAGTCCCTAAAGGCATTTGATAAGATGTCTTGTCAGCCATCTTAAAGCCCACGGAATAAAAGGGACAGTAACTGCATGGAAGAGCGATTAATTGATTGACAAAAAAATCACATTTGAGGTGAATGCTCTTCAGACTAGAGGAATATATACAGGGTCACCAGTTCCTGTTTGGTCCCACTTCTGATTTTGATCTATATTACTGATGAAGGATTGGGTAGAAAAGGCACAATTTTGAAAATTACAGAAGACCTAAGACTTGAAAGTACTGTAAACTGAGAGAAACATTATGTTGCCTTCATTGCTCAGTGCATGAGATATAGGAGTTGGGATATCATGTTGAGGTTATACATTGCTGAGTCCTCTTCCGGAGTATTGTGTCCCTGTTATACAAAGGATGTTAATAAGCTGGAGAGGGTTCAGAAGGATTTACCAGGATATTATCAGGAATGGAGGGTTTGTGATATAAGGAGACGCTGAATAAGCTGGGACTTTTTTCTCTGGAGCTTAGGAGGTTGAGGGGTGACTTTATAAAGATTTATAAAATCATGAGGAGTAATACATAAGGTGAATGACAGCTGTGTTTTCCCTAGTGTCGGGAATTTCTAGACTAGGAGATATATTTTTAAGGTGAGAGGAGAACAGGTTTCAAAAAAGGCATGGGGGGGGCAACTTTTTTATACAGACAGTGGTTCCTGTGGGGAATGAACTTCCAGAGGGAGTGGTGGGTGTAAGTACAGTTACAACACTTGCAACATTTGGGTAAGTGCATGAATAAGAAACATTTGGAGGGATGTGGGACTAGTTTAGTTTGGGATTACGGTCAGCATAGACTGGTTGGACCGAAGGGTCTGTTTCCAAGCTGTACGACTTTGACTCTATGATACTGTGGATTTCAAGTAGGCACAGCCAGACTTCGTGGAAAAGTGGATATATGGCAAATTAAATTTCATGGAGAGAAGTATGAAGTGATTTTTTTTTCGGTGGGAAGTCTGATAGAAGGCAATATAACCTTCAAAGTGCAATTCTAGATTTGGGAAACCTGGCTGTATACTTGCATAAATCATGAAATTAAATGTGGCAAGGATGGTTGACAATATAATTAATCTGGTAAATGGAACTGTGGGCTCTATAAATAGAAGCAGAGAAGTTTTATATTAAGGAGGTTATGGTGAACATTTATAAAGCATTATTTCAGTCTTGAAACTTTATTGCTGGAACAGCACAGCAGGTCAGGCAGCATCCAGGGAACAGGAGATTCGACGTTTCGGGCACAGGCCCTTCTTCCAGGCTTAGCTGGATTATTGAGCTGAATTTTATTCTCCTCACGTGGACCCAACCACATGACCAAAAACAAGTGATGACCCAACCTCTGCTCTTCGAGGGATTCTTGACCATGTTTTATAGGAAACTAATTGGTTGCCTTGGGCTGGTATACTTTGAAAGATGGGTGTGCACCCCTCAGTTCTTGCTGGCCAATTGGACAGACAGCTGCTCAGCAGTCTCAAATGAGCCACTGTATGTTGTGGCCTTTGCAGGCCTGCACAGAAAAGAAGATGACACCATAGAAAGATGTGCTGTCAGACGCAGGTAAGTGGTGCCTGAGGAACAGTCAGGCAGACCCCAGATATTGTAGGTGAGGAGATTAGTGAGGAAGATAGACATTGCTAAGGGAGTGGAGTGGGACCAGGGGCCTCCTGTGGACCAAACAATGTGTGGTTAAAAGGCCCTATGTGCCCCCTTCCCTCACCTCTGCCATCACCTGAACCCACAGGGAAGTCACCCAGCTTCACTTGGTGGTCTTCCCATATGGTGAAGGATTGACCTCCCACTGGTAAATTGCAGCAGCACTAGGAAGAGGCCCTTCATTGACCTCTGCTTGGGATGGCTGTCTTCCTCCTTTTTCACCAGAAGCAAAATGGGCTGGTACTTACAAACAAGAATAAGCCACTCAGCCCTTCGATCCTGCTTCATCATTCAATAGGATTTTAACCTCAACTGTATATTCCTACACGTCTCCAAGATTCATTCATCCCTTTGGTAATCAAAAGTTATCTACCTCTGCTTAAAGATATTTAAAAATTTAAAAATGTTTACAGATTCTACATCTACCAGGATAATAGGGAAGACAATATGTTCTGTATTCATTGCTTTCCTCCTCACCTTCCAACTCATACACCTTCCAGCTCAAATCCAGGCTAATTTCTCCAGTTCTGGGCAACATGTAATGTGCAGAAAAGTTTTACAAGATTGGTTCGAGGGATAAGAAATTCAGTCGTACAACCACGATGGAAGAAAGGCACTGTTTTTCTCTTGTCCCAATATTCCATGAATCACAGTTCATTTTTTGACTTGGTTCCTAGTATGGCCAGTCATATGTTTTCATGACATTAAAATTAGAATTAAAAGATCCATAATCAGATTTCTTCAGTAAATTCACAATTTTTGTAAAACAGAACTTATTTCTTGAAGACACTTTACTGGTTACCACATTAGTTTGTAACATGAAAATATAAATATGTTAAATAAGGTGGCTCAGTGGTTAGCACTGTTGCCTCACAGCACCAGGGTATCAGGTTCGATTCCAGCCTCGGGCGACTGTCTGTTTGTGGAGTTTGCACATTCTCCCTGTGTCTGTGTGGGTTTCCTCCAAGTGCTCCGGTTTCCTCCCACAGTCCAAAGACATGCAGGCCTGGTGAATTGGCCATGCTAAATTGCCCATAGTGTTAGGTGCATTAGTCAGAGGGAAATGGGTCTGGGTGGGGTACTCTTCAGAGGGTTGGTGTGGACTGTAGGGAACCGAATCTAATCTAATAACCCAAAACACATGGACAAACATACTGCTGCCAGAAAAAGGAACATTTTTTAAAATACTCTCGCTGTAGAGATTAACTTAAAATAAATTATTCTGGCCAGTAAGTCTTGGATGATATCGGACATTGTCAAAAATGTTTAGATCACTGTCAGATGTCTATACATTTAGTTGTCCCTGAGGAGACCTTGCCGATGCAGCAGGAAAGATCTTAATTATCTCATTTTAAAGGCTTTACATGTGAGAGCAGCTTGACTGGAGCTCTACACTGGACCCATAAATATGATTCTCTTCAGGGGATAGGAGAACTGAGTTGGCAAGCTTCCTTCTTTAGCAGGATTCTCTCTAAATATTCTAAACGTCTGAAGTAGAAACTAGAAGTTATTAGTCCTGAGAAGTCCAGGTAGGTGGCCTCCAGTTAACAAGACTCATGACTAATAAGAAATACCTTATTAGAAAGAGATTCAATCTTTTCACTGACCTTTTTGTTTTCAAAATGAAACAATTCTAACATCAAACTGAAGTCTCCAAAATAAAACGTGAAACCTTCCTGACATCACTTAAACTGATAGATTAGAGAAACCAAGATTGCACTCCTTTCAAGGGTGAAAGTTGTGTGGAGATTTTTTGGAGGCGCTCAAAATGGTGAGGATGTATAGATGGGAGAAAATGTTTACATTGGCATGAGCATTGAGAACCTGGGAAAACTGATTTTGGTAAACATTGAAGGCAGCACAGGGAGAAACATTTTTGCGCAACATATGTTTGAGATCTGGAATACACTGTCTATTTTTATCTCCACTATGTCAATCATAGCTTTCAAGAAGTGAAGTAGATAATTAACTGATATGAAGAAAGGACTGAGAGTGGAATGCAAGCATATCAGCCATGATTTCTATTGAAGTGTTGAATGACCTACTTCTGTTCCTAATTGCTGTGCATGGAACCTGCAGAGTTACTGTTGGCTTTCAGAAAGTGGCAGAGAGTCGGATTAGCTGAATGATCTTGCAGAGAGCCAATACCAAAATGACTGGCTGAATGGTCTTCAACCTATTTTCTAAACAGGCTGTTCAGAGATATTATTACACACCTCTGGAGCAGGTGGGACCTGGACCCAGGCCTTATGGCTCAGAGGTAGTGATACTATCTCTGTGCCACAAAAGCACCCGGAATGGCCTCCTATGCTGTATCCATTTTATGATTGAATAGGGCAGAAGTTGGAACTGGAAATAGTTGTGACGTAGTGTAATAATTAGATAAATGATGCTATGACATGAATGAAAGAAGATGGGGATTAAACAGGGATGATTAATTGCATAGATTTAAGAGAGGTTTAATTATTAAGAATTCTATTTTTCTTTGTGTGAATGAGGGGGATAAGATAAATTCACATAATTGTCTATGTGCACAGTCACATTAAGTAATGAGTGCAACTTAAAAAGAACTCACAAAGTATTTAAAAATAAACTGAAGTATTTATTTATAAAGGGGTTCCTGTAACCATTCTATAGTTGGATTTCCAGAAGGCATTCTATATGGTGTTGCTTCAAAGATTATTATGAAAAATAAAAGCTCATGATGCAGGTGATTTTAGGTGTGAGCAGAGATAGCAGATTGGCTGGCCGACTAGCAAAAAGACAGAGTTAGCATAAATGGATCTTTATCTGATTGGCCAGATGTAACAAATAGAGTGCTGCAGGGATCTGTGCTGGGGCTTCAACATTTTAACAATTTGCATCAATTACTGAGATGAGGGTAGTGAAGGCGTGGTAGCCAAATTCACAGGTGACAGCAAAATCGGGAGGAGAGATTGTTGTGAAGGCAAGGAAATTGCAGGCATAGGGAGATGGTTTGCGACAGTGGGAAAAAATCTTGCAGGTGGAATATAACATGGGAAAATAGTAATTAGTTCACTCTTTGTTCATTCCTTAAAAGGACTATAACTGGACTTCTGAGGTGTACAGAAAGTTGCATATTTGCATGAATTGTAAAGTGAGTGTATAGATGAAGCAAACAATGAGGAATGCTAATGGGATGTTTGTCTCTATTACAAGAGAAATTTAAAATAAAAGTAAGGGTGTTGTACAGGGCTTTGGTGAAACCACATCTCAAATTTTGGGTGCAGTTTTAGTCTCCTTATTTAAAGAAATACATCAATACGTTGGAGGTGGCTCAGAGAAGATTTACAAGGTTAATACCTGGAATAAGCAGGTTATTCCAAAATGGTGGGTTGGATCAGCTTGGCTTGTTCCTGGAACTAAAAGTCAAGGCCAGGTAGGAAGACCCAACAAAAAGGTAGCATGTTGTACAAACAGAGATATCAGGATTCTGTTATATAGAGGGGTCTGGATTTACTAGTATATGAATGAAAAAGTTAGTTTATGGTTACCATCTGAGCTGAGATTTTTGTTTTCTCTCAAGTGTGGCTGCTGTGGAGCTCTGTAGGAGCAAATTACTGCAGATGCTGGAATCTGTACTGAAAACAAGAAATGCTGGAGACAGGTGAGGCAGCATCCACGGAGAGAGGGAGCGAGCTAACGTTTTGAGTCGAGATGGTACTGAAAACAAGAAATGCTGGCAATCACAGTGGGTCAGGCTAGGCTCGAGATGTCAGCATCCTCGGAAAGAAAACAGGTTGTGATCTCCAGCATTTCTTGTTTTCAGTACTGTGGAATTTTATTCCTTATAGAGCAGTGGGGCAGATTAATGGAATATTTTTGGAAAGTATTTTGAATGATAAGGGATTGAAAGGCTATAGGTCACTAACAGGAAATTGAAGTTGAGGCCACAACCAGATGAAGTATAATCTCTCCAAGTAGCAGGTCAGGCCTGAGAGGATGAGTAGCCTAGTCCTAGTTCTATTGTAACAAGTGATATTTAGAAATGCTGAACACTGAATGATCAATGCCCAGAATAACCTTGCAGATAAAATAACTGGAGCTATAGTGCTGGAATCATTAGTACCTCTCGAGGTAGATGAATTAAGATATGCCAAATAGCATAATGTATGCTTATCTTGTTATTTTGTAAAATGTATTCCACTGTTCAAGGTCTATACTTTCTCCAAATGGAAGCACTACGATTGAATTTTGTTGCTGTTAAGAAGACAGATTGACTTTATGATGTGACTGCCAGTTCAAATTTACTTTGTCCTTAAAAGAACGTTTCAAAGCCAATACCTTCAAATGGCAATATCATTGAGTATTTATTAGCAAAAGTTTATTCCTTTCACTAATGGCAATTGTCCACAAGGTAGCTGACCTTTTGAAGACGTGTGCCATTCTCTCTGTGTCCCTTGGACAAAGATGCAGAAAAAGGCTGTTACCTCTCTTTGATCACTGAGTAGCAAATAGGAAGAGTACAAAGCTGAAGATAATGAAATATTTCTTTATGCAGTCACCGAAAGATCAAAGATACGGCAATCTTGATTGGTAAAGCAATTATCTTGAGTTGAATTTGCTTTTAGATTCCATTTTTGTTTTAAAAATGACAAGATTATTTTCTAACTTTCTAACCAGAATGGAAAGCCCATCCAGGAATATTCCATCTGACATTTGTCTTCTTTCATTTTTCAAATTTTCAGGATTGATTGCAACGAGGTTTTTATTTTATTCGGAGATGGGGCGTTTTCATTTTAGGTCGCAGATTCACACATTTCAGATTCCCTTAAGTAGTTGCAACCAGGATACCATGAGGAAGCCCTTGGGTGATATTGGAATTTCATGATGTAACTTAAGAAAATATCTGTAACTGAATTGGAAAACACATTCATGGAGTCATTACTGATATTTCCCACAGCTGAAGTAAACATCTTGCAGTATGCCTCTTGCAATAAATTGTTAATATTGACCAAGCACTGATAGTTATTATTTAGGACATTAGTTCTATGCTTACTTCCAGATTTTTAAATGTCATATGAGTGTATTAACCAATATAATTCTCATGATTCCCTTGATAAATGGAGCATTTGTCATAATCTATCAAATAACAATCCAGGGTCTGCTTCACATTGTTAACAGCGCTAAATTATGCACCAGATCTTCTATGGAATAGTCAAATAAACTCAAAGAAATAAGTTATGTTTATATCATAGAAACAAAAAGATGTTTGTGAAAACTATTATCTATGCTCACTGCTGAACAGAATTTTCGAATCCAATAGACTAACAACAGTTGGAAGGCACAAACCAATGTGGTTCATGATCCATCAGAGTTTTAGAAAGGCAAGAAAAAAATGCATGGGCATATCTGGATTGTAAGAAATAAATTTATAAGTTTAAATTGCTGGCAAAGACCATACCTTTACTATGGTGCTTACAGCCTACATCTCCTGATTGGGTTGGAATGACTGTTTCTGATCCAGATCTAACAAAGAGTTACATTGTACTTTTTTTTTAAACTTAAGTGTCAAATGCGTTGTGTTTTGTGGAATGGTTGTCTCTGCCAGGTCTAGTGAGTTTACTTGTGCGATCATTCCAGACTCACCTCATTAGTTACTTACCCTGTTCCTGTAGCACCTTTATCCTCTGATGCTAACCTAATTCTCCCACTCACTTTAGCCAGGAGAACTGTGGGAGGTTATAATAACCAGCTTGGAAACTTTTGGAAATCCTTCCCAAACAGCATTGTGGATTTACCTGCTGGACCTGGACTGCACCAGTTCAAGAAAGCAGTTCATTACCATCATCTCAAGGGCAACCAGAGACGGGCAACCAACTTGCCCAGCCAGGGACTCCCTCTCCCGTCAAGTGAACAAAATAAAATTTAAAGATGATAGTTGGACAACAAAGATTGTTGAAGTTGCAAAACATGACACCTGAAAATGTGAATGAATTATTTAGATTGCGCTGTATGAAGAGCAACAGGGTTATCAATATTGACCATAGTTGGGCAGCACGGTGGCACAGTGGTTAGCACTGCTGCCTCACAGCGCCAGGGACCTGGGTTCAATTCCCGCCTCAGGCGACTGTCTGTGTGGAGTTTGCACGTTCTCCCCGTGTCTGCGTGGGTTTCCTCCGGGTGCTCCGGTTTCTCCCACAGTCCAAAGATGTGCGGGTCAGGTGAATTGGCCATGCTAAATTGCCCGTAGTGTTAGGTAAGGGGTAAATGTAGGGTTATGGGTGGGTTGCGCTCGGCGGGTCGGTGTGGACTTGTTGGGCCGAAGGACCTGTTTCCACGCTATAATGTAATCTAATCTAAAAATCTAATCTAATCTAGAGAGTAAACAGGCAGTAACTGCTGATATAGAAAATGCAGCCAGTGATACATTTATCTTCCACAAGTTCAGCTAATCGTGTTTCTATTGATGGAATGTGCACAGAGACATTATCCTGGTATGAACTATATCTCATTACCCATTACTTATCTCTCTTTTTAAAAAAAATGACTGAGAAGTAAGTTAGTTAGACTTAACTTTTAAACAATGCCTTGTATCAATCATCACATTGCAATCTTTTTGCTGTTGTAAAACCACTTTTTTTTTTACAAATATAGACTGTCTTTCCCTCCAGAAGAAAATTGTTGCTGTCAATCTTTTAAATTCAAATTTTGCTCTTCCATGTTTCTCTGTCATTGTCATTTATTACAACAGAATCTGGACCAGATGGGCCAGTGGGCTGAGAAGTGGCAAATGGAGCTTAATTCAGAGAAATGCGAGGTGCTGCATTTTGGGAAAGCAAATCTTAGCAGGACTTATACACTTAATGATAAGGTCCTAGGGAGTGTTGCTGAACAAAGAGACCTTGGAGTGCAGGTTCATAGCTCCTTGAAAGTGGAGTTGCAGGTAGATAGGATAGTGAAGAAGGTGTTTGGTATGCTTTCCTTTATTGGTCAGGGTATTGAGTACAGAAGTTGGGAGGTCATGTTGCGGCTGTACAGGACATTGGTTAGGCCACTGTTGGAATATTGCCTGCAATTCTGCTCTTGTTCCTATCGGAAAGATGTTGTGAAACTTGAGAGGACTCAGAAAAGATTTACAAGGATGTTGCGAGGGTTGGAGGATCTGAGCTACAGGGAGAGGCTGAACAGCTGCCAGAGGATGTGGTGGAGGCTGGCACAATTGCAACATTTAAGAGGCGTTTGGATGGGTATATGAATAGGAAGGGCTTGGAGGGATATGGGCCGGGCGCTGGCAGGTGGGACTAGATTGGGTTGGGATATCTGGTCGGCATGGACTATTTGGACCAAAGGGTCTGTTTCCATGCTGTACATTTCTATGACTCTGTATATCCCAATCTTTATTTTGCTTTGTGCACAATAGTTTCACTATCATTTACATTGCTACTTCTTCCTCACTAGCCTACATTCCTCAAGCTAGGCTTCCTCAAATCTGGGAAGTATTATGCTATTTGCCCAACTTACAGATGCAGTGATCCTCTGTACAGATTTCTTATCAAACAGACATTTTATTGCCCCTTCCTCTGATTCCACCTGATCCTTGTACTTAGTTTAATTTGTAATTCTAAAAAAGGCGAAATGCACAGAGTTGAAGCAAAATTGTAATGTTTGATTACTCTGAATGTCAATGTATATTCTCTTTGAATTTTCAGAGAAGAATAATGGACATTGGAGACAAATTTAGAACAGTGCAGGTTATAATCAAACTAAGCTCTATAAACCTTTAGCAAGGTCTTTTAAAGTCCATCCATAGAATTATCATTGAAATTTTAAACATTTTTATAAATATTTCATTATTCAGGAGACTGTTGCAAGTTATTTGTTCCCATAGGGAGCTGACCAATACTTTAGAGCTACTTAAATAGGATGCTGTGTTAAATTAATTGGAGCCATGTGAATCGCTCAAGTATTTCAATTTCAAGTTATTGTAGCTGACAAGGATTACAAGTTGATCAAAGTTTGTTTTCTCTTATTGCCTATTATGCAAAAAATCTTCAAACTTGGCAGTCTATCGAGGTTATCTAATCTATGACTAAACCTGAACTATTAAATCTATACCTTTTCTTAAAAAAAAATGTTATTTGTATTTTGTTGGCTGGAAACTTTGTACTTTGTACCTTGAACTGCAAAAAGAATTGCCATCATTTTAAGGCAGAATATTCCTAAAAGCTATTTTCAGAAATGAAAGGAAACTTGCTATAAAACGATCTGATGTATCGACTTAATGCCCAAGAGTTGCAGGTTTTGGCAGGGTTGTTAACCTGATGGTCCATTCCCTATTGCAGCTGGATGTAAAAGATCTTGAGATACTATTTGAAGAAGAGCATGGATGTTCTCCCTTGTGTCCTGAGCAATAGTTATTCTTCAGTCAACATTATTAAGACAGATTGAATGGACATTAGAATCATTTCTGTATCTCATCCCTTATTGTGTATGAACTGATTTTCATGTATTCCACATTGCATCTGGGACCACACTTCAAGTACTTCATACTTGTAAAGAGCTTTAGGACATCACAAGTTTATGAGAGGTGTGGTACAAGTGCAGCATCTTTCTTTTGTATGAGAAATCGGATAAATTTAAATTTACAGATTTTTGGTTTGCTGAGGAAATATTTGAAATCAAATAAGAGAAAATCGGGAGCTTTATATAATGGTGGCTGATTATACTAACCAAGGGAGGAAAACAGCAATTACCGAGTTCACCTCTAAATATCTAAATGGTGTGTAAATTTGGAAAGTTTACACACCATTTAGAAATATTTTGTATAAATATTTCCTGGTGAGTAAAAATCATTTTTAACCTCACTTGGATAATTCCCAGATCCAATTCAGAGACATTAAGAGGAACAGACTAATACAACTGCAAGAATATGGTAAAGTAGTGATAATGTGCAACTTGCCACTGGAGCACAACATTGATGATGTAGTTATTAGAGTCAGCACACACTTTTTAAAATTCCATTGATATTGGTAATAAATCTGCCAATTTCTATACAGGGATTATGAATGGTCACATGGGTCTGACCCTCTGACTGAAAGTTCAAAACATGATTTGGATATGATCTGTGTGAGACTGGCTTATCTTCTATTGTATCAAAAAAATCTTCTGACCCTTTTATATGTCAAATGGTTTGAAAACTTTGTGGAGTGTTGGAATTTAAAGTTAACCACCATTCTCAGGTTGCCGCCTCAGCTTCATAACCGAGTAAAACCTTTAATCATTTTAAATACGACTAGTGTTTTTATGTATTTTCAAGGAAGGCCATTTAAAATTGAGGTCATGGAACATTTACATACTCAGAGGGTGGGGAATCTACTCTCTTTGATGTACCTTTCAAATCTTTGACTTTTTACTATCTGGAAGGCCAAAGACAGCAGATACATGAGCACACCATCACTTGCGAATTCCCCTGCATCATTCTAACTTGAAACTATATCACTCTTCCCTCACCATTGCTGTGCCAAAAGACTGAATGAATTTCTTTTCCAAAAGCGCTTCTCATCTTCCAATGCCTGAAAGACTGCAGCAATACAGGAAGACAGATCATCACAATCTTCTTCAGGGTAACAAGGAGTGAGCAATAAATGCTGGCCTGATCAGTGATACCCACAACACACAAAGAAATGAAATATTAAAGTATCAAGATTTGGGAAGATACAGGAAAACGTTGTTAAAGTACAAGATCAGCCAGTCTATTTGAATGGTGGAGGGCCTTAATGGTGTGCTCCTACCTAGAATTCTCATGACTGGGTTTGTTGTTTTCAATAAATTAGATGTCATCAACATTGAAATAACTCCACAGATGCAGGTATTCTGGCACCAACTCATTTGTTTACACATGAACAGTCCTTCACTACAGTACTGCCTCATGCAGAGTCAGGTACCAAAATGTCAGCATCTCCATGACCTATCAGCCAGAGCTCACTGGTCTATATAACAGCCCCAATCAGGGAACTCTTATGCTGAGTTCCAGCTGGTTGACCTCATTACAATCAAATATGATTTCAGATAAATAGAAAGTGGGCTACACCACCAGTGCTTCATCCGCAGGCTCACTGAAGATGTTACCAAGTATGGTGACAAAGCGCCTGAAAACCGAACTTTCCAGCTCAGCAAGCAAACCTACATCTGTGATTTTAAATTTGGTGCGAATGAATTAACTTGAAAGTTGACAGTTGAAAAGCTTTTGAAATGGAATGATTTATAACCAAGAAATGAATTAGAATGTTACCTTTAGCTAAATAAGGCAACTCTGAGTACCAGTGGTTGTATGTTAATTCATTAATTCGACATTATCTGAACCTTGACAGATCATCTGATTGTGGACCATTGCCACAATTTAATCCTGATTTTGCAATTTCAGTTAGATATTAATCAGAGAAAGTAAAACACCAGTTATTGTTTATCTTAGCACACTGATTAAGTTTATCCAACTCAACAACATTGAGCAGAATGTTAGGGCTTTGAATATTACAATTTCATTCTGCCCATTCATGATATTTTTACTTTTTTAAATCCATTAGTTTTGTGCAATTTTACACTTAACTGGCATAAAAGTTTATCTGTCCTGATGAGATAAGTTGCTTGATACTCTGTTATTCTTGACTGGCTCTTTGATCATGAAACCTAAACACCTCAGCACTTATATATTCAGATTTACAGCTTGGCAGAATTTCACAAAATAATAGAATCTCTCTTTCAATCTGATAACTTTTATTTTCCTCATAAGGTTAATTTCCTCTCCAGGGGCCATTCATTGTTAAATAAATTTTACTCTGAACTATCTCAATTATATTGCCAATTGATTTAATTAGTGTTCATGCAGGAATATAAAGACCCAATTTAGTTATTGAGGCGAAGAATATTATCTAACCAAGCCAGGTTAGATAAATGTCCTCACTTAGTGTTGCACATTGATTTCCCGGATGGGATTTTTCCCTGTCAACTTTGGCAACCAAACCTCCACTTGGATAAAGTGAGGACTGCAGATGCTGGAGATCAGAGTTGCAAAGTGTGGTACGAGAAAAGCACAGCCGGTCAAGCAGCATCAGAGGGCCAAGACATTCGATGCTTCGAATTTGAGCTCTTCATCGGGAATGAAGAGCTTATGCTGGAAACGTCGACTCTCCTGCTCCTTGGATGCTGCCTGACCGGCTGAGCTTTTCCAGCGCCACATTTTTCAACCAAATGTCAACGTCAAGTGAAGGTCAAAAGATTGTGCTATTTGAGGAACAGTTTCCTGTTTGTACTTTTCCCAAAATCAGTCAATGAATAGTTGGAAAGTTTGAAAGCTCTTGAAGCTGGGGGAGTGATGAGGGATCAGAACACTGAGCAGGATGCTTTTTCCAGATGTCTGAAATGTTGGATGTCGTGGTATTAGCAACAGGTGGCTTGAGGCTGGAATGGAGTGCAGCCACTAATGTATCTTTCTGTGTTGAGGGCCTGTTCAGTTAATAGTGGATGTTCCATTAGGGCCTCCCCGCCCCACCCCCACCGCCACCACCACCAGTGGATAATTTCTTATCTCCTTTGTGGAGGATGTCATTCCTGCTAAACCTAACATTTAGTCATTACTATTTCTGAAAGAATCTTGATTTCCTGATTCTGTGTTGCTGAGGAACCCTTCCCTGACAACTCGCATAGTTGCCTGATAACATCATCTTCGGGGCCTCTAATCTCATAATTCCTTATGACTGATGAGGGAAGAGCAGTAGACGACTACATGGACATTAGTAAAGCCTTTGACAAAGTTCCACATGGTAGACTAATTAGTAAAGTTAGATCATGTGATTCAGGGAGAGTTTGCCAATTGGACACAAAATTGGCTTGACCACAGGAGACAGAGGATGGTAGTGTAGGATTGTTGTACAGACTGGAGGCCTGTGACAGGGATCAGTGCTGGGTTCTCTTTTGTTTGTAACTTATAGAAACAATTTGGATGAAAATTTCGGAGGCATGGTCTGTAAGTTTGTGGGTGACACCAAAATTGGTGATACAGTTGACAGTGAAGAAGGTTATCTAAGATTGCAAAAGGATTTTGCTCAGTTGGGCCAGTGAGCTAAGGAGTGGCAAATGGAGTTTAACTTGGATAAATGCAAAATTTTGCATTTTGGTAAAACAAACAAGGGCAGGACAAGTGGTAGATTGAGTGAGTAGTGTTGCCGAACAGACCTAGGGTTTCAGAGATATAGTTCTTATGAAAGTTGCGTTACAGGTATACGGAGTGGTTCAGAAGGCATTTAGCACACTTACCTTCATTGCTCAGACCACTAAGTATAGGAGTTGAGACGTGATATTGAAGTTGTAAAGGACTTGGTGAGGCCACTTTTGGAGTAGTGTGTACAGTTCTGGTAACTCTATTATAGGAAAGATATTATTTCATTGGAGACGGTACAGAAAAGATTCACTGCCAGGACTGGAAGGTTTGAATTCTAAAGATGGACTGGGACCATTTTCATTGGAATGTAGGTGATTCGGGGATGATCTTATTCAGGTTTATAAAATCATTTAAGGGCATCGGTAAGGTGAATAGCAAGGGTCTTTTCCCTCAGATGGGTGAGTTCAAAACTCAGGGACATATTTTTAAGGGAAGAGGAGAAAGATTTAAAGGGGACCTGAGGGGCAACCTTTTCACACAGAGGGTAGTTCAGAATGAACTGTGAGAAGAAGTGTCAAGAGTGTGATGCTGGAAATGCACAGCAGGTCAGGCAGCATCTGAGGAGCAGAAAAATGGACGTTTTGGGCAAACTCCTTTCGTCAAGAATGAGGTTGGGAAACCCTGGGGTGGACAAATAAATGGAAGAGGAGGTGGGGCTGGGGGAAGGTAGCTTGAGAGTGCAATAAGTGGATGGAGGTGGGGATAAAGGTTTTAGGTCGGGGGGCGGATGGAGCAGATGGATTGGAAGGCAGATGGACAGATGGGACAGATCATGAGGATGGTGCTGAACTGGAAGGTCAGAAGTGTAGTAAGGTGAGGGGAGGGGAAAGGAGGAAACTGGTCAAATCCACATTGATGCCATTGGGTTGAAGGGTCCCAAGGCGGAAGATGAGGTGTTCTTCCTCCAGGCGTTGGGTGGTAAAGGAGTAGCGATAGAGGAGTCCCAGGACCTACATGTCCTCGGCAGAGTGGGAAGGAGAATTGAAGAATTCAGCAATGGCGAGCTGGGGTTGATTGGTGCGGATGTCCCAGAGATGTTCTCTGACACGCTCTGTGAGTAGGCATACTGTCTCCCTAATGTAGAGGAGACCGAATCGGGAGCAACGGATACAGTAAATGATGTATGGAAGTGTAGGTGAAACTCTGATGAATGTGGAAGGCTCCTTTGGGGACTTGAATAGAGGTGGTGGTGGGGGAGAGGTGTGGGCACCGGTTTTGCAATTCCTGTGGTGGCAGCGGAAGGTGCCAGGAGGAGAGTGTGGGTTGTTAGGGGGCATGGACCTGATGAAGTAGTCGCAGAGGGAACGGTCTTTATGGAAAGCGGATAGAGGTGGGGAGGGAAAAATATCTCTGGTGGTGGGGTCCATTTGTAGGTGGCGGAAATGGTGGAGGATGAGGCAATGTTTACAGAAGTTGGTGGGGTGGAAGTTGAGGACGGGCGGTGGGGGAGGTGGTTGTCCTTGCTGTGGTTGGAGGGGTGGTATTCAAGGGCGGAGGTGCATAATGTGGATGAGATGCACTGGAGGACATCATCAATCACGTTTTAGGGGAAATTGCGGTCTTTAAAGAAGGAGGCCATTTAGTGAGTTCTGTAGTGGAACTGGTCCTCCTGGGAGCAAATATGGTGGAGGCGGAGGAATTGGGAATAAAGGTTGCATTTTTGCAGGAGTCAGGGTGGGAGGAGGTGTAATCCAGATAATTGTGGGAGTCTGTGGGTTAGTCGAAAATGTCAGTGTTGAGTTGGTCGCCATTGATGGAGATGGAGAGGTCCAGGAAGGAGAGAGAGGTGTCAGATGGTCCAGGTGAATTTAAGGTCGGGGTGGAATGTGTTGGTCAAGTTGATGAACTGTTCAATCTCCTCGTGGTAGCATGAGGTGGTGCTGATGCAGTCATTAATGTAGCGGAGGAAAAAATAGGACGTGGTGCCGGTATAACTGTGGAAGATAGCATGTTTCACGTAGCTGACAAAGAGACAGGCATAGCTGGGACCCATGCAGGTGCCCATGACTACTGTTTTCATCTGGAGGGTGTGGGAGGATTCGAAGGAGAAATTGTTAGGGTGAGGACCAGTTGATCCAAATGAATGAGTGTTAATGGAAGGGTACTGGTGGGGACGACAGGAGAGGATAAAGTGGAAGGCTTGGAGGCCCTGGTCATGGCAGATGGAGGTGTATAGGGACTAGATGTCCATGGTGAAGATGAGATATTGGGTGCCAGGGAAACGTGAGTTTTGGAGGACTCTAACTCCAGCATCTGCAGTACTTACTTTTGCCAGAGCAAATGGTAGATGCAAATATAGTTACAAAATTTAAATGACATTTAGAGAGGTACATGAATATGAAAGTCTTAGAGGGATATGGGCCAAATGAGGCAATTTTGGGTTAGGTTTGGGAAACTTGGTCAGCATGGACAAGTTGAACTGCATGGTCTGTTTCTGTGCTGTATGATTCTATATTGAGACAGCCGTTCTGATAAAAACGTTTTTCTTTCAAGTATGTTGTGCGTTCAGACAGGGCGGTTTCTATTTTCTGACTCTGTCCTGAATATTTGGACAATTGTCTGGCTTCCACAGAGTTATATGCAGCTCATCACCATTTTATTCAAGCAAATCTTTCTTTTCAATCTGCTCATACCTCTTTGAAGTATGTATGCTATTCAGTTTGTTAAGTTGGTTGGATGTCTTTATCCACTCCCTGTGATTATCTTATCCATGAACTGTATGGTTTCACAGCCTCAAGTGTGGTACTTGAGGACTGGTATTTGCTTAGCATAATCTCTGTCCTTGGTAATGATAATTCCTCTTTGAAAGAAAAGAGATTGAAATGTTGCCTTTAAATTTGCATTAGTTTATCTATCATCCAAGTCAAATCTGTTGCATCACTTTTTTAGTGGGCTATTTATTGAACAACATCAATTAAAGTTAAGCCTTACAGCTCAAGTCAATTGCATTGTTCATGCTTGCTGTCAATGTTAGTTTCTTCTGGTGAACATTGAGTGAAATTCAGAACATGAAAATCTGCAATGATGACTAAGAATGGCAACATCTGTGATTTACTTCCTGATGACCTGAGAAACAATTCTCTTCAGCCAAAATAGTTATGGTTTTTTGGCATTCTGTCATGAATTGATAAAGCCCTAATAGAGTCTCTATCAGTTACACCTTGATTGGGTGAAAGTGGTTTGTTGCTGGACCAATTGCTCTCTTGGATTTAGTTGAACTCCTTTCTGCAGGTGTAAAAGTGAATGTGCTAACTGGGAATGATGAACACATTTTCAACCCATTTTCAAATTTCTTCTGCTCTTTATGTTGGCATGTTTTTTGTGGAATACCCTTTCCCTGGAAAGTTATCCCACTTGGACCATCTTTGATTAGTGCTGGCTCTACTACCTGTTTCTTCAGCCATGGTACTTGATCTGAAAAGATTGTAAGACTAACGTCAAGATCAAGCTTAAAATGAATATGCAAGTTCTGTCAAATTTGAATCAGTTGTGTTATGGACCAGATCAAACCCTCTCAAACTATTTTAAGAAGGTAGCCTGGACCCTAACCTTTTCTTATTTTTTAAGGTAAATGTTAAGTGCGTGTTCCAGATGTGATTCAACTGGTCAAACCACTTGGCATTACACAAAACACAACTTATTCAAACACTATAATTAAAATAAAAACAAAAGAAAGGAATTTATAATAATTATTGAAAAATTTGACTGAATAATAGATACAGTAACTATTACTAGTTAATTGTTCCAATATAGTCACATCCCATAAACAGACCCTTTGTCAAAAAGGTAATTTCAGACACTGATTCCTACATGCAGTTTTCCAGTCTAGGGGGGAACAAACAACTCTAGAGATTTCAGAGAATGTAGCAGCTAGGAATCGTTTTTACTGAAACTTCAACTCTTCTGGGACTCGAACAGCTTCTGATCGCTACAGCTGAAGAAACAAGAAAGCTTGATCTGTAAGAACTGGCCACTCCCCTTCCATTGTTTCAACTGGTTTTTTAAAGAAAACCTGAAGACCTTCTCTGATTGTTGACTTCGGATGTCTCCTGTAGCCACTTTGGTCCTTCTGCCTTTACAACCTCTCTTCAACAAACCCAAGGACAAAATAACCTTTTTAAAGTGACATTATTGTCACATTTGGGCAACAAAATTTCCCTTGGAAATGTCTCAGATGACACTCTCAGGGAATCAATGTGATACCAATTTTTAAAATGAGGCTGCTTAAAAGTGCTTTACGTGAAGACTGTCAACCTTGTGTTTAAAAAAGATGGCATATGTTAAACAATTTACACATACTGTTATAGTGCTGCTTGATCAGTGACTTGACCACAGGTGCCAGAACATTACAGCTACAGATTCCAGAACATTTTACGATTTAACCTTTTGCCATCAAGAATAACCCATTGACCAAAGTGTTTTCTTTCAAAAGGTCAAACTCTGCCAAGAAAACCTGTTTTATTTTCTTTTGAAAGAAGGATTAATTTTTTTTTTGTGTCTGTGTTTTGGAGATATTCAGAAGAGTGTGCATTTATATTTCTGTATTTTTGTCTGTTTATGTTCACCAATAATTGCCATTTGACAGAATATATTTCATTTTAATAGTAAATTCATAATTTTATTCATTAAGAAGTCTGGTTGATAGTTGCTCTTTGTTTAAAATCTGAAATAGATAAGTTGTTTAATTTGTCTTTGTGGTAACTGGAAAAAATATGTTGTGATAGTGGAACAGCAGTAGACCAGAAATTGTGTGGCCTGCCACACACCAAGATCTCACTCCTAGAAATTTGTCACCTGCTTGTTTATTTCCAACTAAGGTGTAGGAGCCACAGTGGCAAATGTCATCAGTACTGATACCTTGGCCAACAACACAGTGCTGTGGGAGTTCTTTGCAATGTTACTCTGATATGCCTCATCAGTTACTAAGCTCTGCTTGATGATCTCAAGTGCAAGCAATGTGCTGTGCTCGCTGAACTGGAAGTACTCAGCCTCTCTTAACAGACTCTCCTTCACTAAGAAACGGTTTGGCAAAGTCAGCGTGTTTGCCTCTGACATATTTCTACCATTTTCCGGAAGAGAAATCCATCCTGGTTTACAAAAGAAAGGCCAGTGTTGTCCTGTCGGGAATTGCCTTGATAAAACGAGGCTAACCAGGGCATCACAAGTTTCCATATTTATATGTAGCTTTTAAGATCTGACTTTGATAAATTCTTGAACTTGAGGTGGACTTAAGAAGGCTAGAGTAACTATTTTCAGGGATTTAGCAACCAGGTGGCAAATGAAGTATACTACTGGGTGCATGTAGTTTGTCCTTTAGATGGGTGTCTGTTCTTAAGCAAGGAATGTCATTGCCATACCTATACAGCAAGTAATAAGACAGCAAAAGGCACATTGATCTGAAAGCGAGGGGGTTGGTGTTCAGAGTATTTTTTCCTTTGTATAAGTTGCTGGCAAGTGTACATGCTAACAGTCTGCACTGTTGTTAATTATGACATAACTTTCTCACTAAGTTCTGGTCTGGTGTGATTCACAATGCAAGTCACTTCACCATAATTCCCTTTTTTGCACTGCTCTAGGGATCCCTGCATTTTGCACGTAATTTAAACCAGGAGTTAATATCTTGATTTGTTGTCATTTCTATTTTCTGCATTTTCTTTAAATGTCCCAGTCAAGAAAATGAGAAGATTAGTCCAGGAATTAAGATGTTAATCTTAAATTCAGTTTTAAATTTATGACAATTTGAAATTTCAGCCAGAACAAGTTCTCAGGTTGTGTCACAGATTCAGGGAAATGTGAGCTATCCTTTACTACCATTCCTCGTCTTGCACTCATGAGTTTCTTTACACTAAATTAGATGACTTGAAATAAGCAGATAATACAATCCTGCCATAAAACATACAGAATGAGCAATGACAGTGCAAAAATACATAGAATTTCTTATAAAGCCAACACCTTGTGGGACACAAAAATGGGTTGGTTTCAAATAGCAATCCCCTTAAAAGTTTGAGTCAAAGACACTATACTATTTAGAAATTGGATTGTGAATGTAGTCTTTGTCACATTTTGGTTGGAATTGTTTGTATATCCAATTGTTTCTTCAGATGATTTTAAATATTGCATATAATTTTAAAGTAGAAGTGACAAGTTTATAGCTAACTCATTCCCACAAACGCTATGGTATTGTACTCCATACTATGATGAAACCCAAATTGATTATTATAATAAATTGTTATAAGCATGTATTCAAATCTAGTCTCATGCTTAAACCGGCAAAAACTGCGCAAAGGTAACAATAGCTTAGGATTCTCAATTTTCTTTTTGTGCTTAGGCAAGCAATTTCTACTCTAATGTACCTGTGAATATTTCCCATCCTGAAATGATGTTGCTAATTTGGAAAAGCACATTTAATAGCAGAACCCAGTCAAAGCTAGTGAACTTGGTTAAATTCCTTTAATTGTCTGGACTTTCTGTAAGTTGGTGTTCTAAGCTAGTGGTAAGCTTCAGCTCACTAGGAGGTAAAGACAGCAGAAAAGTTGACATTACAAATTGCGATATTGCCTCGATGTTGTGCACAATGGGTAAGGATAGAGGTTTGGTTCTAAGAATATTGCATATCTTGATTTTCAAAATGGTTCTAACAGTTTTCAGTCTGATTATTAAAACAATTTGATATATCTTTGTGTTCTGCCTCAAATACCATAGGTGGAAAGGCACTTCTTTTTTGAACTTGAGAAAGGCTAATACAATAACAACATAAAATGCAACAATCTTTGGCTTGTACGATGGTGAGCAATGCCAAAACTGTGATTCTGTTAATTTACAAGTCTCTTGCAGCATCTTATATTTGGAAAGAAATCTGGTCAAGCAGTGGGCTGTTGTAATTCATAATATGGAAAATCTGCCAAAAATGTGCTCACTATATGACACATTTTTATTGTGAGAGTCTAATTGAATTTTTTGTAAAATTAATTTGTTTTGTTATTGAATGTGCCAGGGCATTTGTGACGGAAAAAGGAATTTATTAGGTTAATGTAAATGCATGACGAGTCCGTTGCAATTTTAAATTTTGATGTTGGGTTTATCTAAGAGAGACAGCTGGTCATTGCAAACTCAAGAGACTTGAGATAAAGGTTATGAGAAGCCACCTCTTCAGGAGTTTGCATTATCAGATATTGAAGCAACTCTAACTACACCTTGAAGATGCATTGCTGCCTTTGTTCCATATTAATTAACAACTTTTTATATTTATATTACATCTTTAAAGTAAAAAATAATCACCAGGCTCTGAGACATAACCAGACATAAATGGACACTACGATATATCAGAAGATATTAGAAAGAATAACCAATAGCTTAAACTTTGGTAGATTTTAAGAAGAAACTTAAAGGTGAATGTGGAGGGTTTGAAAGAGAATTCAAAAAGCATGGAGGCCAAATGACTGATGAACCAGTAACCAACTAATGACTTGAGGGAGCAGAGATCTATGAGACTTGATTTGGAAAAATTATGGACTTACAGGGGCTGAGGGATATAGAAGAAGAGGAAATGACAGAAAAGGAGGAGAAAGACTGTAAATTGATTTAATTACCCGGAGAGTATTGGGTGATGGGGAGCCAATGTAAATGAATGAAGGCATGAACAGGACGAGGTGTTGGGATAGAGGATAGAAGCAGCAGAGTGACAAATAAATTTAAATGTACTGATATTGTTATCTGTTTGTTCATTGAAACCAGAAAATTATAGGTAGGTCGTGACTCCTGTTATCAAATTGCAAATTACCAGGAGTAGTTTTAAATTATTAACTCTGTTTACAAACTTTAATGCTATAAATAAATCTATTTTTGAAGACTGTACAAAGCATTAATGTTTAGCCATTGATTCCAAAATTAGGTTGGAGTTTATAGAATTGTTTTTTCATTCATTCGATTATGGGTTTCGCTCGCTGAGCCAACATTAATTGCCCACCCATAATTGGCTCAAGGGCAGTTAAGGGTCAATGATATTGTTGTTGGTTGGGAACCATGTGTAGGCCAGACTGGGTAAGGATGGCAGTTTCTTTCCCTAAAGGACATTAGTGAATGAGATGGATTTTTCTGACAATTGACATTGTGAAACTCTTAATTCCAGACTTTTAATTGAATCCAAATTCCACTATCTGCCATGGTGAGATTCAGGTGTGGATCCCCAGATCATCACTGGGGTTTCTGGATTAATAATTGAGAGTTAATCCCACTAGGACATTGTCTACCCTTAAGTCTCCATAGTTACTTAGGGCAGAAACTTTCCATCCCCCTCAATCAACATAGGCAATGGCAAGTCATTTGGGAAAAGATGTGAGGTCTGCAGACATTAGGTTCTCAGCATTGAGAAAAGTGAAGGTCTGATTCTGTGAACAGATTTTGAACCATAAAAGTCAAATTTCATTAGTGAGCAACAAGAGGCCTAGTTGCATGTATTAACATCTTGTTATTAGCTAATCTCACCTCATTATGCATTTTGCCACTCTCCCATGCACTGGAGAGAAACCAGACAGTGAGAATTCCTGAATGAAAGTCAGAGTAGGCCCCTGGTTCTTCTAGCTCCCCACTTGCTCCTTCAGCTTTCCACCTTTTGACAACAGTCACCAACATCTCGGGTCATACTCACGGGCAGCCAATGCCTGTAGTTCCCATGTCTCCATTCATGAAGGCTGGCATCAAACACTTCCTGCATCATCACGGCACTTCTCCAACCTGCTTGTTATACCGTTCTTGGCTTCAGTGCTGCATTTTAGAGCGCACCAGCTCACTTACTGCAATTACAACGTCATTGTAATGCTCTTCCAGCACACTTTTGCATGAAGAGGTAAAGACCCATCTCATGAATTGGATCAGAGCTCGGAGCTTCTCATTTGTTCCCTCAGCACTCGCTCACTCTGTGCCTACTTGAATGCTTATTGCCTTGCTTTGCCTTATTGTGCTTTGCCCCCTTGTGCAGAATTTGAAGGCTGACATTAGGTTTGTCTAACTTTGTTTTTTACTGCAGACACAAAGCCAGGATTGTCATGGCTGTCACCAGTAACCAGTCAGGGTGGGGTGGTAGATATTGCTGCATGGCACTGCACGACATCAGTGTTACATTTACACTGTTTGCCAACACTACTTGTGACAAACCAAGTGCACTGACTTCAACCAAATAGCCTTGTCTCATGGTTAGTAGGGAGTTGTCCTCAGTAGGCCAAAGGAGAGAAGCTTCTCTGGGCTGGTCCAGCATGGTAGGTCAAGAGCATCATCAGATTTCATTCCAAGGGCTTGACTACTGAACTGGTCAGTTGGTCATTTGGGGAAATTGTGTATTTGCAGGTAACAATCCGAGGAGTGGGCCAAGGTCAGTCCAGCAGTTTCAGTTAACCAGCCATGGAGTCATGGAGAGTCAGTCCGGGAGCTGCACAGGTATCAGTCGGGGTTCTGTTCATTCATCAGTTGGGATTGTCTCTCAAAGTTGATTGGGGGGGGGGGGGGAGAGATGTGGTGGGGGCCTGACCATCTCTGGAGGGGAGACTTCAGGGGGAAATAACTCTGGCTCCTCATCCAACTGGGTACCTTCTGGCACCACCCTATGTGCTGGTGGGGAAGGGCAGCCTGGAGTGAGAGCAGCTGCCTTCATTCCCTCACTACCTTTGTTCGAAGTCCCAGTGGTTACAGTGTTAGTGTGCAGGGTGGTGCAGATATCCAGCAGACAGAATTTACTAGACCTGACACTTCATGGCAGAAATCCACCTGACCATAGTAACAGCCAAACACACTCATTGCCAGAGGCTAGAGTGATACAAATAATATTGGTGGAGTCCTCCAACCTTCGAGTCGGTTTGTCTAGTATCATTGACAAACTTGACTGTTGCTCCTTTGTCTGCTTTGCATATGGGGTTAGTTCTTAATGGTAACACTATGGGGTTATCTCTTGGCTTTGGCTGCCTGGTCTCTGGCAAGTCTCAGTGCTCAGGCCTGTCTTCCTGGCTGGCTGCAAAGATGGGGCGTAAGTTGTTCAGCAGATGTGCACCTGACTCTAGATTCACTATTGTCGTAATGGGAGAGCATTATGGCAACTGACAATAATTCTTTCTTGATTGCCAGAACATTGAACACTTGTCATTACAACATGGGCGGTCTCTAATAGTCTTCCACTAAACAATGCCCCACTCCCTGTCTAGGCTGAGGAGACTGATGTGAGGTAACCATGCATGGGTGTGGAGTTAGTGATGTGGTTGGTTGGAGGGTGTGAGAGCAAGTGAGTGAGAGAAGAGTGCACTCCAGCGAGAGTGGTAGACTATGGTGGGGAATGGACACAATAGCACAGTCAGTGAGTGTGAGGTTGCAGAGAGAAGATGGCTGCACTGGCCTTTCTGGAGCACAGAAGGTTACTCACGCAGCATCACTGAGCATTTCTGTTGCCTGCTGAAACAGTACTGTACTGGCTTGCAGGCTCTGATGACAAGGTCTCCTCTGGACCTCCTGAGGACAGAGAATAACTGTCCACTGCACCACCCTATCCATGAGGACTTCCAGGTTCCTGTCAGTAAATTGATTTGTCTCTGTTAGCTAATACTAGTCACACAAGAATCAACAAGGCAGTTCTAGACTGACCCGAGCTTGACTACATTTTAAATGTGGCGCCAAAGTCAGGAATCATGGAACGATGCAGCAGCAGTAGGTAATTCTGCCATCAGGAAGTACAACATAGTGCAAGAGGAGTGCAATCAAGTGGTTGTGTATAGTTAGTGAGGTGACCTCCAGAGAATACTGTGAGAAAACTCTGAGCTCATCGAGAAACTCTACCATACACCACCTGAAATTTATTCTTTGCTAATTTCTGGTAAAATTCATCCCTTGTTTTTTCAATTATAAAAAGAAATAATACATTGCTCTATACCTTTTTAAAACTTTGTTCTGGAACTTATTTCATGTTATGGTGTGATAGGTAGAATACTTTAATATTCTGTTTTTTTTTCTCTCAGAATACCGTTGGATTGGGCTACCATTATTAACACTTTCAGTTTATATTAAATGGTAGTATATTAGTATTCAAGTTACAATGGGCTGTTGTTTCATATCTGTTGGTCTGACTCATTTTTCTCTTTCTGTTCTGTTGCTTCTCTTCCAAAGAGTAAATATTTCCACAAACACGGATAGTTCACAATACATTGCATAAATTGCAATTTTACGTATGCACCCTAAACCGTTGAATTTTGCATATCGCAGAATAGGAGGTTGAATAGGGGATGGACAAAGTGCTTGCAGCATCACATCGCATATAGATGCCATTCCCTTGACACATTCAAGCGAGTGTCTTATTTTCTCTTCTGCGTGAGATCCCTTGCAGCAGATGGCCTGAATTATAAGGAGAGGCTGGATAGGCTGGGACTTCACTCCCTGGAGTGTAGGAGGTTAATGAGTGACCTTACAGAGATTTATAAAATCACGAGGGGCAGAGATAGGGTGAATCACAAAGGTCTTTTCCTCACAGTCGGGGAGTCCAAAACTAGAGAGCACAGTGTCAATGTGAGAGGGGAAAAATTTAAAAGGAACCTGGGGCAACTTTTTCACACAGAGGGTGGTGCATACATGGACTGAGGAAGTGGTGGATGCAGGTACTGTTGCAACATTTAAAAGACATTTGGACAGATACATAAATAGGAAAGGTTTCGAGTGATATGGGCCAAACACAGACAAATGAGAATAGTTTAGTTTGGGAAACCTGGTTGACATGGGCAAGTTGAACCACAGGATCTATTTCCATGCTCTGTGACTTGATGACTCATCACAGATGAGGTATAAACATTGAACTGGGGACAAATTAGGAAATCCATCATATCTCAATCCATATTCATGCTGCTCATTGAATGATTCCCTTGACAAAACTGAGATCAAGCAAAATTTGGATTGTTGTTTTTCAGAAAGATTCCAGTCTGTCTGTAGCCATAGCTTTCCTTCTGAAGTTTCAGTCTCATTCAGCCTATGATCTCTCAATCCCTAATCAGGTGAAGTTCCACACAAGATCCCAGGGCAATGTAGCACTTTATCTTCCTTGGTGAGATCCTGCAGTTCTTCTCACTGAGGGTACTGGTGATAATGGAGTTAGTCTGTCTTTTTATACCCATGGGAGGAGCGATTTGGATCAGGAGAGAGGTCTTTCATCAAAACGTAATGATGATCGCCTGAGAGTTGATACTGCTTCTGCCTGTTCACCTGTTCGTTCTTTCTTTGGGTACAAGTGAACCTGTTGTGAGCCCTTTATCTTTCAGTCCCAAACCTGTATAGACATTAAGCTTGATCAAGCGATTATCTGTCCTTTCTATTCAGTCTATTTTTTAAAAATCATTTTCCTCTGGCGGTATTACCAAGTTTCTTGAAATGTCCATAAATCTCCAAGAATGATGTATCCATCACTGATACTGTTGCTATTGATTCAAGAGATATGTACATTACATTTGAGATTCAAACTTGTACACCAATGTATTTTCCTGCATCCTGTTCTCATCACACTTGTGTCCCTAACCATCGTCATGCCAATGGACCTAATGCTGGGTCACCTCGAGATGAATGAAAAGTTCAATTCCAGTGAAATAAAAATGAAGTATTGCAGATATTGCAAATCTGGGGGAAGAGAAAGGAGAAAGTGCTGGAGAAAATCTGCAGCATCTCTAGAGAAAAACACAATTAATATTTCAAGTTATGACTTTTTTTTTTAAAGAGTATTTATATTTTTCTTCTAATTCTAATGGGTTTTCAAAACAAAAAGACTGCTACAGGTAAACAATGTTCATGGAATTTCATTGGCTATGTGAAGAGAGAGAGAGAGACATTAGCATTTCTTTTCTGAAGATGAGTTAAGGAAGTTGCAAATGGATAGATTTAAAAGGTGGAAATGCATTACAACCTGAGCTCTGATCTCCTAGGAGTTATCTCAGTCTGTTGGAAGAAAAGACACCAGCCTGGGTGAGAAACAAGTTTTGTATCCCTTTCAAGATTGCACAAGAACAGGGGTTAAATGCCAGTTGAACTGGCGTGGGTGTGGGTGTCTATTCCACCACTTCACGTTTGTTGTGGTTTCAAACCACCAATCTCCCAGAGTTGATTTTGTTCTATCTAAAGGCCCATCAGATGTAATTTATCTCCAGATTGCTGATTCCCAATTCTGAAGGGATAGAACATCAATAAGCTCATCCTGTCAGTGAGAAGGAAGTGTGACAGTGAGCTGAGATACAGTGTCCACTACTTAGGTTTGAGTGCTAGTGTGCTGCATAAATCCAGATTAAAGAACCACCCAGGCATTATAAATAAAGGACTCTCATTTTGAGTTCGAGAAGCCAGCCAGCTGTATTTATCTTTGGTCTTTTTTTTTTACTCACTTCTCATTTCTAATCTGTGTTTTGGGTATTGTGTCTGTTACGGCATGGCATAAGCGCTCCATCTTAATTTAAAAAGAGCAACACAGAAAAGACTTATCCCATGCAGTCATCTGTGAAAGTTCGACAGGCCAAGAACTAGCTAAAAGTAAAAAATTAACAACTTTATTTCTTAAAGTATAACGGAGAATAATTAAATAACAACTATTTACAACTCCATCCTCTCACCTATTGTTTACCTTCCCATTCCATGATACTAGTCCACAAAAAGACTCCCAAATAATATTTACAAAAACAAAACTTGTTATCTCAAAGCCAGGCAGCTTTTGATTCTTCTATTTGGATCTTCCTATGTCATCCTTTCTACTTCTTAGGGATTCTGCTTCACAGGTTACTGATCGATAATGGTACTTTTAAGAGAGCTATTCTTTGTTCATTGTCATGGATTCAGCAATGGTAATGCCATTGAATGTTAAAGGAAGATGATTAGATTTTCCCTTGTTAGAGATGGCGTTGCCTGGTATTTTGTGCCACAAATTTTACTTGAACCTATTGGCTCAACTCTCATTGCTGTGCAACCTTTCTGTATATGGACACGGACTGTCTGGGGCGTTGTGAACGGTATTGATCATCATACATGACAGAAGTAAATATCTCATCCCTGAAATTATGTTGGAGGGAAGGTCATTGATAAAGCAATTGAAGATGGTTGGGCCTTGGACACTATCCTGCGGTAATCCTGCAGTTCGGACTGTGGGAGGAAACCGGAGCACCCGGAGGAAACCCACGCAGACACGGGGAGAACGTGCAAACTCCACACAGTCAGTCGCCTGAGGCGGGAAAATGAACCCGGGTCTCTGGCGCTGTGAGGCAGCAGTGCTAACCACTGTGCCACCATGCCGCCCACCTATTTGAACCTATTGGCTCAACTCTCATTACTGTGCAACCTTTCTGTATATGGACATGGACTGTCTGGGGCGTTGTGAACGGTATTGATCATCATACATGACAGAAGTAAATATCTGATCCCTGAGATTATGTTGGAGGGAAGGTCATTGATAAAGCAATTGAAGATGGTTGGGCCTTGGACACTATCCTGCGGTAATCCTGCAGTTTGGCATTAAGACTGATATGATTGATTTCAAATAACCAGAGACATCTTCCTTTGTGGCTGGAAATGAAACCGGGGAGAAACCTTGGATACCAAATCTTGCATCTACATTATTTGGTACAAAGTGAAAACTTTTCCGTCATGTTTTTCAAATGCAGAAAAGTCTTCAAACACCTAACAACAGGGTAGGCAATGCATCTGGAGAGAAAAGCAATTTTTGCTTCAGGTTGTTCACCTGTCTTTGGAATTTAAATATCCCAATTTGTTTATTACACCACTTCACATTTGTTGTGGTTTCAAACCACCAAGCTTCCGGAGTTAGTTTTGTTCTGTATAAAGGCCAGTCAGATGTAACTTATCTCCAGGTTGTTAATTCCCAATTCTGAAAGGCTCGAACATCAATAAGTTAATCCTGTCAGTGAGAGAGATTTCCACATGTATCTGTGGGAAAGCTTGGGAAGTGATAGATTTGGCTTTTGGTAGAGTGTTTTTAGTGCCATATTTTTGCATTCTTGGGAGATATGATCTCATGACAACTAAATAGTTAAATGCAATCTCTCATATAAGTTTGTATGGTCCCGCTTTGGGAGTATTTAGTCCCACTTTGGGAGTATTTAGGAGACCAGAAATGAAAGTTTGATATTGTGAAATATTAACTCTGTACCAAATAATGTAGATGAAAGATTTGGTATCCAAGGTAAAAGCCCATTGTATAAACTTTCATTTTTTTGTTTGCTTTGATAAATGGTAAACTTTAAACTGCAAACTCATTTTGTATGTTATGGGTGAAGTCACACTGCCTGATGATATTTATTCGTCAACTGTCTGAAGATTAGGAGAATAAGACAGTACTGTTTGCTGCTAATAATAAATAACAATAATAGTCCTTCGGCTGAACTCTTAAACACTATGACAATGCAATATGTTACCCAAATCAAGTTATTCTGCATTTCCATGGGATCGGAATTTTCTTACAGAAATGGTATATGGTGAAAAGCACAAAAATATGCTTGATGAAATCTAATGAATGCAATAGATCAAAAATGTTCATTATTTGACTGTAACAACATTCTACATTAATTATTTCAGGAAAAGTGAATACACTGTTTTGGGAGCAGTATAATTACAAATGAGACTTAGGAGAAGATGGAAGAGGATTGAAGAGAAAAAAAATTCAGAAGATGGAAGAAGAGTGTAAACTGATTAGATTTTTTTTGGATAGTTGATGATCCACTTTGATAGTATATGAAATATGATTTTACACAATATCAGCCAGAAGGATGCCTATACCTTTGGTGTATGTGTCACCAGCATTTGTGACTGGAAACCCTAATAAGCTTTGCTGCTTAGATTTGTAAAATGTTCAGTATCACACCTCAGGGTTTTGGTGCTGACAAACTGCTGAATTTCTGTTCAGCAAATGTCCTCGGAAATCCATAATGTGTTGCTAATGAGCTTCCAGCTATGTCTTGTCATATATTTATCACAATATCTGGTGTTGACGTCAGTTCTAATCCTAGAAGTTTGATCGAAAATCTAAGATTAACTTTTCTGCATTTTTTTGCTGTTAGCAGTAGAATATATATATATATATACACAAACATGGACTCTGTATTGCAGAGTAGGTTTTGCAAACTTGTGATTTGTTAACTAGCACTGCTGTTCTCATCAATCCTGGTATGTGGCTGGGACATGGTATAATGATTAAACCTCAGCATGGAATCCAATGAGGTGAACTTGATTCTCGGCGGATGAGGAGTAAGGATTGCAGATGCAGGAGATCAGAGTCAAAAGGTGTGGTGCTAGAAAAGCACAGCCTGTTAGGCAGTATCCGAGGAGCGGGGGAGTGAACGTTTCAAGCATAAGCTCTTCATCAGGAGGACTGGCCATGCTAAATTGCCGATAGTGTTCAGGGATGTGTAGGTTAGTTACATTAGTCAGGGAAATGCAGGGTTATAGAGTACAGGAGCTTTGTGCTTGCAGGTTTGGTGTGGAACAATAAGCCAAATGGCCTGCTTCTTCACTGTAGGGATTCTGTGATTGCACCAACAGCAGTTTATTTCAAAACATTTTTGAGATTTAAGTTAGAATAAGCTCAGTATCCTTCCATCTTCGTGAATGTGGTCGCTGAAGAAAATTCAAACCAAGTTTCCCGGCATTTACTAAGCATTAGTTGGTTATTAATACTAATCCAAACCATGTTTATGATTGGAAAGGGAATTTTATACTGCCCAAGCTTAATTTATAGAATCGCAGAATCACTACAATGTGGAAAGAGGCCATTTGGCCCATTGAGTCTGCACTGACCCTCTGAAACTCACCCAGACCCAGCCTCCACTATCCTATCCCCATACCCCTTTATTTCCCATGGTTAACCCACATTGTCTGCACATTGTCTGCACATTCCTGGACACTATGGTTCAATTTAGCATGGCCAATCCATCTAACCTGCACATCTTTGGACTGTGGGAGGAAACCAGAGCACACAGACATGGGGAGAATGTGCAAATTCTACTCAGACTGTAGATTGAACAACCATTCCAACCTGACTGCAAGAGGAAGGGGCACTAAATGTTCACTTCATGTGTGTGGTGCTTCTGAAACTTATGCTTGAATCAAGTTCATCTCAATGTATAATGGGTAATTTCACCAACTTGTGTATGGAGATCGCTTGGAAGGTCTCCTATTCAGTTCTTTGTCTGAATTGAGTTGAGCTCATCTCCCCCTAGTGTGGGGATGTAACATCACAGTTAACTGTCATGCAACTCAAGGGGGAAAAAAGAATGCAAAAATCAACCATTGTTGACAGGTTAGGATAAAATTAACCCCTGTGGCCCTCAATTTGAAGGATCATGAGAACATTATATACATTACACACAAATGAGTACATGCAGTTCTGTGAGTTGTGCCAGTCCTTGAATCCAGATAATAAAATGCCATGGAATGCTTAATTTAAAGGTCCCAATTTGTTTTTGTGCTCAAACATCTACAATCATTCTTCAGGCAGTCAGGTTCCATTCCTTCCTGCCCCACAATCGCATTTCTCTTAAAGTAATGTACAATCCAGGGGTCATGTGAAGGTCAATAATTGCAGAAGAAAGTGATTATGTCACTTACATTCCCTTTAATTCAATCACTTAAACCAAGGAAGCTAAATTATAATATGTCATTAAATGAGAAAATATTTAAGAACGGTCTTTGTTCAGGGCTAATTGGTATTTTATCTTAAAGGAGTTCATCTTCCTACCATGCTAAATTCAATGAACTGATTCTGAAGTCTAACTACATCAAGTTTGATCGTGAGTTCCTTGCCACAAGGCCAAATGAGTCTTTGCATTGTAACCTAGCAAATCCATTAATTACCTCCCCCACCCCTCTCAGGTTTGATTTCCATGCCATTCAACACTCAACAGATATCTCCAAATTCACCAGCATGCCTGGCTCCTGCACCATCTTTAAAAGTTGACTTTGCACTTGGACAAGCACTGTCAAAATGGAGCTGCCTCCAGCATTCCTGGAAAAATGGGGACCCTGCTTTTTAGGCAGCATTCTGAACATCAAGCTGAATGGGGTAGCACGCAGGAAAGTTACTCTTACTCGAGGGCCAGCCATAGAGACCTCAGCACCTGATGATGTCAGTCTCTCGAAAGCTACCATTATCCTGGATGGGTGCAGCTCCAACAACACTCATGATTCTTGACACCATCCAGGGCAAAGCAGTCCTCTTGATTGGCATCACATCCACAAGTATCCGCTCCCTCCACCACTGACACTCAGTAGCAGCAGTGTACTATCTACTAGATGCACTGTAGAAATTCACCAAGGTTTTTAGGCAGCACCTTCCAAACTCGTGATCACTTCCACGATGAAGGACAAGGGCAGCAGATACATGGGAACACCACCACCTGCAAGCTTCCCTCCAAGCCATTCGCCATCCTTCAGTGTCGCTGGGTCAACATCCTGAATTCCCCTAAGGGCATTCTTGGTCAACCTACAGTAGACGGACTGCAGCAGTTCAAGAAGGCAGCTCACCAGCACCTAGGTAGTGAGGCAACTGGGGATAGGCAATAAATACTAACCAGCCAGCAATGCCCATATCCCACAACCAAATAAAAAGGAAACCCCTCCCACCAAAACTCTCACTATTGCCTGCAACATCTTCCCCAATTTCTGACACCATTAATCTTGCACATCCTTTGCATTGCTCATCATTCGCTCGTGGCATCTTCCCATCTGTGTCAACAATTGCAGCTGTACCACCCACTTCCATCTCCTGTGGTGCCTGCCTCTGTCTCAGAGCCCAAGATATGATCGAACGAGTCAAGAAGGATCGTGGGTTTCACTTCATTCAAGTCTTCCCCTCTTATGAGAAGAGGATCTTGACTTGGACCACCCTGTGCAGGGCCAGGAGATATCAGAGGTTGTCCTTGACTTACTGTGTCAGGAAGCCCTGAATGAATGCAATCCCCTTTAACGTGACTGAGGCCTCCTGACAAGTCTGCTAAGCTTCCTGGCTTTGAATCTGTGTGGCATGATGGTTCAGTGGTTAGCACTGCTGCCTCACAGCATCTAGGACGCACCTCAGGTGACAGTCAGTGTGGAGTTTGCACATTGTCCCCATGCCTGTGTGGGTTTCCTCTGGGTGCTCTGGTTTTCTCCCACAGTCCAAAGATGTGCAGGTCAAGTGAATTGGCCATGCTAAATTGCCCATAGTGTTAGGTGCATTAGTCAGGGGTAAATATAGGTTAGGGAAATGCATCTGGGTGGGTTACTGTTCAGAGGATTGGTGTGGACTTGTGCTGAAAGGCCTGTTTCCATACTGTAGGAAATCTAATCAAATGGCACATCGGAACAAGGGTAGAATGAGCTTAGTAGCTGGCTGAGGTGGTAAAGCACAAACGAAAGCTAATGATGGTCTTGGATGCTGTGAACATCCAGCTAGGTGTAAATTGCATGATCATTGTGACAGGGAGTGAAGATCCCAGAGATGTAGCCTGGACCAATTCAGGAGCTGGGTGCACAGTGAGCACACAGTGTCCTCGGTGCAGCATTACAATGAGAGTATCCAAAACAGCTTGAGGTGCAGCATTGTGGTGCAGAAGTATCCCGTGAATGGATTGGGGATGTGCCACGAGGGTTCTTAGAGGCTGGCACATGTCCAATACTCATGCCTGTGAACATGGGGTGCATATTGTTAGTGGCTCTGGAGCATACCCTGAGATAGAATAAAGAACAAAGAAAATTTACAGCCCAGGAACAGGCCCGTCGGCCCTCCAAGCCTGAGCCGATCCAAATGTACTGTCTAAACCTGTCAGTCAATTCCTAAGCATCTGTACCCCTCTGCTCCCCACCTACTCATGCATCTGTCCAGACGCATCTTAAATAAATCTACCATGCATGCCTCGACCACCTCTGCTGGCAACGCGTTCCGAACGCCCACCACCCTCTGTGTGAAGTACTTACCGCGTGTATCCCCCTTAAACTTTCCACCTCTCACCTTGAAAACATGACCTCTCGTTATTGAATCCTTCGCCCTGGGAAAAAGCTTGTCTCTATCCACCCTGTCTATACCCTTCATGATTTTGTAAACCTCAATTAGGTCCCCCCTCAATCTCCTTTTTTTCGAGTGAAAATAAACCTAACCTACTCCACCTCACTTCATAGTTAGCACCTTCCATACCAGGCAACATCCTCGTAAACCTTCTCTGCACCCTCTCCAAAGCGTCCATATCCTTTTGGTAATGGTGGCGACCAGAACTGTACACAGTATTCTAAGTGTGGCCGAACCAATGTCTTGTACATGACTTGCCAGCTCTTATACTCAATACCCTGTCCGATGAAGGCAAGCATACTGTATGCCTTCTTGACCACTCTATCCACCTGTGCAGTAACCTTCAGGGTACAATGGACCTGCACTCCAAGATCTCTCTGCCCATCAACTTTTCCCAAGGCTCTTCCATTCATTGTATAATTTGCTCTATAATTAGACTTGCCAAAATCACCTCACATTTGTCTGGATTGAAAGCCATCTGCTACTTTTCTGCCCAACTCTCCAGTCTATCTATATCCTCCTGTATTCTCGGACAGTCCCTTATGCTTTCTGCCACTCCACCAGTCTTTGTGTCATCTGCAAACTTGCTGATCATACCAAAAGTGCCCTCTTCTAGATCATTTATGTATATTACAAAGAGTGGCCCTAATACTGACCCCTGTGGAACATCACTGGTCACCTTTCTCCATTTCGAGAAACTCCCTTCATCTACTACTTTCTGTTTCCAGTTGCTCAACCAGTTCTTCATCCGCCATCTAGAACACCCTGCACACCATGTGACTTCACTTTCTCCATTAGTCTACAATGGGGAACCTTATCAAACGCCTTACTAAAGTCCATGTATATGACATCAACAGCTCTTCCTTCATCTAACAACTTGGTCACTTCCTCGAAGAACTCTATCAAGTTGGTAAGACATGATCTACTCCGCATGAAACCATGTTGCCCATCACTGATAAGCTCATTCCTTTCCAAATATAAATAGATCCTATCTCTCAGTACCCTCTCCAGCAACTTCCCCACCACTGACATCGGGCTCACTGGTCTGCAGTTACCTGGAATATCCCTACTACCCTCCTTGTACAGGGGGACAACACGAGCAACCTTCCAGTCCTCTGGCACCTCACCTGTATTTAAGGATGCCACAAAGATATCTGTCAGGGCCCCAGCTATTTCCCCTCTCGCCTCCCTCAGCAACCTGGGATAGATCCCATCCAGTCCTGGGGATTTGTCCATCTTAATAACCTCTAGCATACCCAACACATCTTCCCTACTTATGCCAATGTAATCCAGACTAATCAAACTTCTATCTCTAATCTCAAGATTCATCATGTTCCTCTCCTCCGTGAACACTGATGCAAAATAATCGTTCAGAATCTCACCCATTCTCTCGGGTTCGGCACACAGCCTTCTTTCATTATCTTTTAGTGGACCAATCCTTTCTCTAGTTACCCACTTCTTACATAAGAATACGATGCTTTGGGATTTTCCTTAATTTTGCTCGCTAAAGCTATTTCATGACCCCTTTTAGCTCGCTTGATTCCTTGTTTAAGACTTGTCCTACTCTTCCGATATTCCTCCAGGGCCTGTTCTGTTCTCAGCTGCCTAGACCTTATGTACGCTTCCCTTTTCCTCTTGGCTAGTCGTACAATTTCTTCTGTCATTCACGGTTCACGAATCTTGCCCTTCCTATCCTTTGCCTTCAACGAGACATGCCTATCCTGCACTGCCGTTAACCTATCTTTGAAAGCCTTCCACATCTCTACTGTGGACTTCCCTTCGAATAGCTGTGTCCAATCCACATTTCCCAGCTCCTGCCTAATTTTGATATAATTGGCCTTGGCCCAGTTTAGCACTCTTCCTTTAGCACTCTCTTTTTTATCTACAAGTATTCTAAAACTTACAGAATGGTGGTCACTGCTTCCAAAGAAATCCCCCATCACAACTTCTACCACTTGTTCTGGCTCGTTCCCCAGTACCAGGTCCAATATGGCTCCTTCCCTCGTCGGACTATTGACATACTGCCCTAGAGAACTCTCCTGGACGCTTCTTACAAATTCTACTCCATCCAGACCTCTGACGCTAAGTGTATCCCAGTCAATGTTGGGAAATTAAAATCTCCCATCACCCCTACCCTATTGCCTCTACATCTATTCATAATGTGTTTACCTATTTGTTCTTCGACCTCATGTTCACTGTTGGGAGGGGGTCTGTAATACAGCCCCAACAATGTAACTGCACCCTTCTTATTTCTCAGCTCCATTCATAATGCCTCACTACCCAAGACCGCCATAGCTGTGATATCGTCCCTGACCAGCAATGCAACTCCATCCCCTCTTTTACTTTCTTCCCTGTCCTGTCTGAAATGTCTATATCCTGGAACATTCAGTTGCCAATCATCATGCCCTTCCTTCAACCAAGTCTCTGTGATGGCAATAATGTCATTCTCCCAGGCACCAATCCAAGCCCTAAGTTTATCGACCTTACACACTATACTCCTTGCATTAAAGTAAACGCATTTCAGGCCACCAGTTCTTTGCGCTCACCTGCTCTCTGCCTATTCTTCCCTTTATTAGTGCTATCTTCATAATTCTTACAGTCTGCAGTCTCCACCTTGCTGCCTACTTATTTTCTCTTCTGGTTCCCAGTCCCCTGCCACATGAGTTTAAAACCTCCCCAATAGCAGTAGCAAATACTCCCCCAACGACATTGGTTCCAGTCTGGTTCAGATGTAGACTGTCCCTTTTGTAATAGTCCCACCTTCCCCAGAACCGGTCCCAATGTCCAACAAATCTGAACCCCTCCCTCCTACACCATCTCTCAAGCCACTTGTTCATCCTGCCTATTTTTTCATTTCTACACTGGCTAGCACATGGCACTGGTAGTAACCCCGAGATCACTACCTTTGAGGTCCTCCCCTTTAACTTCTCTCCTAGCTCCCTGAATTCTTCTTTCAGGACCTCATCTCGCTTTCTCCTTATATTGTTGGTGCCTATATGCACCAAGACAACTGGCTGTTCACCCTTCCCTTTTAGAATGCTCTGCAGCCGATCAGTGACATCCCTGACCTGTGCATCCTGGAGTCCCGTTTTCAGCCACAGAACCACCTATCTACTCCCCTCACAACAGAATCCCCTATGACTATGGCCCTACGAGTCTTTTTCCTGCCCTTCTGAACAGCAGTGCCCGCCACGGTGCCATGATCTTGACAACTGCTTCCCTCCCCTGGTGAGCCATCTCCCCCAACAGTATCCAAAATGGTATACCTGTTTTGCAGGGAGATGACCACAGGGGACACCTGCACTGCCTTCCTACTCTTTTTCTGTCTTTTGGTCACCCATTCACTGTCTCCCTCGGCAATCCTAACCTGCGGTGTGACCAGATCACTAAACATGCTATCCACGACCTCCTCAGCATTGCGGATGCTCCACAGTGAGTACATCTGCAGCTCCAGAGCCGTTAAGCTGGACACACTTCTTGCAAGTGTAAGAGTCAGGAATGTCAGACATGTTCCTAAGCTCCCACATCAAGCAAGAGTCACATGTCACGGGTCTGAGGTCCCCTGCCATTGGAAGCTTAGCTTTATATGAACTAACTAAAACCAAACAATACATTAAATAAATGGAAAATAAAGATAAGAAATAAAAGCCTTACCTTACAGGGTCTTTTTCTTCTGCTTAGAGGAGGAGGGGGGGCAGGAGGGAGATGCTACACGTGTAGTATCTCTGGTTTAGCCACTGCCCAGATATAAAGTAAGCCCTTACCTTCCCGGCAGCTTCACTCCTCCTTCTCTCCTCGCTGTCTGTCAAAATGGAGGCCTGATTCCCGAGGCAAGTCCCTTTTTATGCGGGAAAACTCGCCCTTCCCGGCAGCTCTTGCTTCACTCCTCCTTCTCTCCTCGCCGCTCTGGCAAAAGTTTTGTGTCCAGTCTCCAATATGCAGATTGTTTGGAGCAAGTGCTGTGCTGAATTTACTGCATGCTTGCTCAGGTTTCATCAGCTTGTTTGCTGAGTTTGGTCAGATGGAAAGTTGAAAATTAGCGAGGCAAATTATGGCTTTAACAAGTCATGTAACAAGTGTTAAGCCTTGTGAATTAGCATTTCATGCCTCACTGTTGAGAATCTTGCACATCACTTGGAAAAAGGCAGAAAAGGTGGGCACAGAGTTGCTCTTGATGTCCAGATGTGCCTCACTGCCCTTGTTGTCCAATTCTACCACATATTTAATCATAGCCCATATCACATGGACCTGTATAATGTGCTGCCCCATGTGTTTAGACATTTATCTTTTTTAGGACTCCTAAATATTCCTTTAGGAAATAGAAATGTATCTGATGTGAAATCAGAGATTTTTGTTGTCGCTGAGACAGAAATATTTAGAGAAGTACTTCTGCAGAATTCTCAAAAATGTGCAATTACTTGCGTTGTTCATAAACCACAATGGAATTGGCCTACTTTCACTGTTGAATTGCATGTGTTTAGACTATTACTCAGTTAAGAACCTAAAGCCTTGTTACATGCTGTTCTGAATCCTAGTACAGAAAAAATGCAGGCAGTGTGACAAAATATGGTTGAGAGTTTATTTTTCTCGAGTATTTTGCTCAGCACAGGCATTATATGTGACAGCAAAGCTGTTCCCAGCTGTAATTCCTTCCATGTGTTCAGTTGGCATAAAAATTGTCAATATTTTGACTTCTGACCCTTAGTTACTTTCTTCCTTTCTTTAAGCTCTTCCAATTCTATAAGTTAAAAGCAGCTTAATTCATTGGTAGAGCATTCCATAATAAGTTTTGGTCCAACGTTTGGCGATTCAATTGGATGGTTTGATTGAACTTGGAAAGTGGTCTTCACCTCCCATTTCTTTTCGGAGTTATTACACAAAAGTGACATCTCATGGAAGTAAGTTCACTTTTAAAATATACACGAGTTCCTTCAGTGACTATTAAAGTTCAACCAGTAGATAGGTGAACCACTGGATAAAAGCAAATTACTGCGGATGCTGGAATCTGAAACCAAAAGAGAAAATGCTGGAAAATCTCAGCAGGTCTGGCAGCATCTGTAAGGAGAGAAAAGAGCTGTTAAAGCTTTGACAAAGGGTCAGTTAGACTCGAAATGTCAGCCCTTTTCTCTCCTTACATATGCTGCCAGACCTGCTGAGATTTTCCAGCATTTTCTCACTAGAGAGGTGAACCAAACTGTTAAAAAGAATAGTGATTTGATTTGTGCATGGGTTTAAAGGTAAAGAGACAGTTCTTTCTAATCCATTTCATTGTGTAGGATTCTCCAACTTGGTGCAGTAACAGGCAATAATCGTCATTTCAGATCCTCAACAAGCAATTGCTTCGGAAGTGAAAAAGTAAAGGCAGTGTGTTTAATTCTTCTTCAAACTCTTCCCCATGTAATAAAATTCATGCATATCCAATGACTTTTTTTAAATGAAAGGATCATGCAAACATTTGCTTGATCACACAGAACGTGAAGATTGCTTCATGATGTTGAAGCTTTTCATCTTAGACTTACCAAGACAAATGCAAGATTGCCAAATTTAAATTGGTCACAGCAATTTATGCCATAGCAGAAATGTGTGTCAAATGTCTGGCAAGGAGTGATTGGGTGAGGCATTGCCAAATAGAAGGCAACATTTGAACCATGAGCCTGCAAATTTGCCACCTCCTTTCTTATGTTTCTTGCTGGTTTACTCATGTTCTGTTTGTTCCTTCCGTCAGTTAAATGTTTCAATATTGAAATATATATATTTGTGTTTCAGGTCAGAACTGTGGTGACACGTTACGTGGTCCTAATGGAACAGTTGACAGCCCAGGTTTTCCATATGGGTATCCAAATTATGCCAACTGCACCTGGACAATTATCACTGAAGAACGCAATAGAATACAATTGGCATTTCAATCATTTGCCTTAGAAGAAGACTTCGATGTATTATCAATATATGATGGTCAACCATATCAAGAAAACTTGAGGACAAGGTACTGATTTCATAAAACAAGTGTAACTAATATTTAAGTAAAAGATTTTGCTTTTGATGTAAATGCCTTTCATAGCTAACTTTGAATGTTCCATTGCGAGAGAACCTTTTTGGATGAAGTTCTTATTCGAAAGTCTTCTGATATCTTATCAGACTTGTATGATTATGCCATTATGCCACAGCTTTCTTTGTTGATGAATTTCAGTTCTTATGAAGGCAAAATGTGCCACTGTTGGAGAAATGTTTTTCACTTATTTGTTCGTGGGGTGTAAGGTTAATGGCAAGACCAGCACTCATTGCCTTTGAGAAAGTGGATGTCAGTATTCTCCTTTTGAACTCTCGCAGTCCAGTTGGTGTTCATACACCGACAGTGTTGTTTGGGTGGAACGTTCCAGAATTTTTGATACAGGAACAATGAAACAGCATTGAGAAAGTGCTCAGTAAGGTTGGTAGGGTGGGCTTGGACTTGCACCTAATGGCTTTTCCATGCATTTCTTATTTGTGTTCTTCTGCATGGTGGAAGTCACAAGTTTGGAAAGTGCTGTTGAAGGAGGCTTAACAGGTGCATTTATATACACTATACACTGCAGTTAATGTGTGTCAATGATGAAGGGAGTGAATGTTTGCAAAGAACATTACAGCACAGGCACAGGAACAGGCCCTTCAGCCCTTCAAGCCTGTGCCGATCCAGATCCTCTATCTAAACCTGCCGCCTATTTCCTAAGGATCTGTATGCCTTTGCTCCCTGCCCATTCATGTATCTGTCTAGATACGTCTTAAATGACATGATCGTTCCTGCCCCTTTCACCTCCGCTGGTAACAAGTTCCAGGCACCCACCACCCTCTGCATGAAGAACTTGCCACGTATATCTCCCCTAAACTTTTTCTCCTCTCACTTTGAACTCGTGACCCTTAGTAACTGAATCCCTTACTCTGGTGGGAAAAAGGTTTCTTGCTATCCATCCTGTCTTTAGCTTTCATGATTTTATAGGCCTCAATCAGGTACCCCCGCCACCTCCTTTCCAATGAAAATAATCCTAACCTGCTCAACCTGTCCTCATAGCTAGCACTCTCTATACCAGGCAACATCCTGGTAAATCTCCTCTGCACCCTCTCCAAAGCATCCACATCCTTCTGGTAATGTGTTGACCAGAACTGTACGCTGTATTCCAATGTGGCCGAACCAAAGTCTTATACAACTGTAACATTACCTGCCAACTCTTGTACTCTATACCCTGTCTGAAGAAGGAAAGCATGCTGCATGCCTTTTTGACCACTCTACTGACCTGCGTTGACACCTTCAGGAACAATGAACCTGAACACCAGATCTCTCTCTACATCAGTTTTCCCCAGGACTTGTCCATTTAGTGTATAGTTCACTCTTGAATTGGATCTTCTAAAATGCATCACCTCACATTCGTCTGGATTGAACTCCATCTACATTTTTCTGCATAACCCTCCAATCTATCAATATTCTGCTGTATTCTCTGACAGTCCCCTTCACTATCTGCTGCTCCACCAATCTTAGTGCCATCTGCAAACTTGCTAATGCGGTAACCTCCATTTTCCTCCAAATCATTTATGTATATCACAAACAACAGTGGTCCCAGCATGGATCCCTGTGGAACACCATTGGTCACAGGTATCCATTTTGAGAAGCTCCCTTCCACTACTACATTCTGTCTCCTGTTGTTCAATCAGTTCTCTATCCATCTAGCTAGAACACCCTGGACCTATGCGACTTCACCTTCTTCATCAGTCTACGATGGGGAACCTTATCAAACGTCTTACTAAAGTCCATGTATATGACATCTACATCCCTTCTCTCATCAATCAACTTTGTCTCCTCTTCAAAGAATTCTATTAGGTTTGTAAGACATGATCTTCCCTGCATAAAACCATGCTGCCTATCACTGATATATCCATTTGGAAGAAAATGGGGTTATAGCCTATGCCTCAGTATCTTCTCCAGTAATTTCCCTACCACTGACATCAGGCTCTCAGGTCTGTAATTATCTGGATTATCCCTGCTACCCTTCTTAAACCAGGGGACAACATTAGCAATTCTCCAGTCCACTGGGACCTCCCCCATGTTCAAGGATGTTGCACAGATATCTGTTAAAGTCCCAGCTATTTCCTCTCTCACTTCCCTCAGTAATCTGGGATAGATCCCATCCAGACCTGGGGACCTTGGAAATACCGACACAAAGTCCTATTAAGAATCTCACCCATTTTCTTAGACTCCACGCGTATCTTTCCTTCTTTGCCCTTGAGTGGACCAACCCTTTCCCTCGTTACCCTCTTACTCCTTATATATGAATAAAAGGCTTTGGGGTTTTCCTTAACCCTGCTCTCTAAGGCTATCTCATGACCCCTTTTAGCCTCCTTAATTCCTCATTTCAGATTGGTCCTACATTCCTGGTATTCTTCCAAAGCTTTGTCTGTCTTCAGTCACCTGGACCTTTATGTATACATCCTTTTTCCTCTTAGCTAGTCTCACAATTTCACCTGTCATCCATGGTTCCCAAAGCTTGCCATTTCTATCCCTCATTTTCACTGGAACATATCTCTCCTGAACTCTAATCAACCTCTCTTTAAAAGCCTTCCACATATCGAATATGGATTTGCCTTCAAACAGCTGCTCCCAATCTACATTCCCTGGCTCCTGCCAAGTTTTGGTATAGCTGGCCTTCCCCCAATTTAGCACTTTTCCTTTAGGACCACTCTCAGCTTTGTCCATGAGTATTTTAAAACTCATGGAATTATGATCACTATTCCCAAAGTAATCTCCTACTGAAATTTCAACCATCTGGCTGGGCTCATTACCCAACACCAGGTCCACTATGGCCCCTTCCTGAGCTGGACTATTTACATACTGCTCTAGAAAACCCTGTTGGATGCCTCTTACAAATACTGCTCCATCCAATCCTCTCACACTCAGTGAATCCCAGTCAATGTTGGGAAAATTAAAATCTCCAATCACGACCACCATGGTCCTACATCTTTCTATGATCTCTCTACATATTTATATCTCTATCTCATGCATGCTGTTGAGAGGCCTGTAGTACAATACCAACATTGTTATGGCACCCTTCCTATTTCTGAGCTCTGCCCATATTGCTTCACTGCTCGAGTCTTCCATCGTGCCCTACGGTTTCAGATGGAATGCCAATAAAGTGTGACTGTTTGTCCTGAGCTACTTGAGTTTATTTTGTAACCCTGCACAATGAGGCAAGTGGAGAAAATTCCATCATACTTTCGACTTGTAGTTTGTAGATGGTGGACACACTTTGGGAATCCATCAGGTAAATTACTTGGCACAGAATTTCTTGGATTTTGGTGTCTGTTCTTATCGTCATGCTGTTTGAAGGGTTGTCCAGTTAATTTTAGAATTAAGTTTTATTGTCACATATACTCCAGTACAGGGATACAGGATTACAGTGAAAAATGTACTCCTGTTGCCATCTCGGGTGTAAAGGTGCCCAGGTACAAAATCTTACAAGGAAAGTAGGAAAATAAATAAATAAATTAAAAACTCAGCTTTACAGTCCTTCTTTAGCCATGGGCCTACAGACACTCCACACTGGGCTTTCTCCATGAGGGTCGCACTCCCCATGAAGGCTCAATCGCTCCCTGCACTGGGTGCACTCTCCTCCACACTGGGCACGTTCTCATCTTGATCTCTTCCCCCCAGATGGGCATGCTATCTGCCCTTCTGGTCAAAGTAACATCCATCATGTTGATGGTGTGAGATTCAACAAAGGTAGTGCCTTTGAATGTGAAGCAGAGTTCCTGGATTATCTTCTGATGCAAAAGTTTGTTGCCTGGCATTGCATGGCATAGATGTGTTTGTCACTTATCAGCCCATACTCCAGTGTTATCCAAATTCTGCTGTACAGGGAAACAGACCATGTCAGAAAAGTGGGAAATGGACATTGCCATAAACAGGGAACATTGCTACTTTTGATCTTGAGTTGAAAGGAAGGCTATTGTAAACACAGCATGAGTTGTTTGAGCTTAAGAAATATCCCAGGGAATTCCTGCAATGGTGTCTGTGGGGTTACAGGAAGCTGAGGAGTGACCTTATTGAGGTTAATAAAATCATGAGGCACTCAGATAAGATAAAGAGCCAAGATCATGTCCCCAGGGTAGGGGGTCCAAAAAGAGAAGACATAGGTTTAAGATGGGAGGGGAAAGTTTTAAAAGGAACCTTAGCGGCAACTTTTTCACAGAGTGGTATGTATATAGAACGAGCTGCAAGAGGAAGTGGTAGAGGTAAGTACAAGTCCAACATTTGGACAGGTACTTGGATAAAGAAGGTTTAGAGGGATGGGGCCAAATGCAAACAAATGGGACAAGTTCCGTTTTTAGGAAACCTGGTCAGCATTGATGAATTGGACCAATGACTCTGTTTCCATGATGTAGAATGCTATGACTGAACAATAAAGAGAACCATCATCCTTTGTGTTAGGAAGATGAATCCATCCAGTGAGTTTAGAGTTTTTGGGCTCCTGGTTGCCACATTTGGTGAACTGATTCCTTAAAAAGAAGGCCTGTTTATTTCAGCTCGTTTGTTTACATTTGCACCAATGAGACTCAAATGGCCAGGTATCCCTGGTAGAACGCAAACTGGACATCAATGAACATGTAGAGTAAATGCTGCTTGATCACATTCTCAATGATATCTTCTAGATCTTTGAAGATGACTGAGAATTGAGGTAATAGTTGTGTGAATTGGATTTGTCCCACCTTTTATGGACAGAACCTTTCTGGGCAATTTTTCACATTGCTAGCTAGACCCCAGTGTTGTACTGTACTGGAACAGCTTCACGAGAGAAATGATGGCTAGTTCTGGATCTTGCTGTCAGTACTATTGTCAAGATCTTATCAAGATCCATCAGCATTTCTGATTAGATTACATTAGATTCCCTACAGTATGGAATTCCCTTTGGCCCAACATGACCACACCGACCCTCCAAAGAGTAACTCACCTAGACTTGTTCCCCTACCCTAAATTTACCCCTGACTAATACACCTATCACTATGGGCAATTTAGCATGGCTAATTCACCTGACCTGCACATCTTTGGATTGTGGGAGGAAACTGGAGCACCCATAGGGGTCCCACATAGACGGGTAGAATGTGCAAACTCCACACACAGTCACCCGAGGTGGGAATCGAACCCAGGTCCCTGGTGCTGTGAGGCAGCAGTGCTAACCACTGATCCACCATGTGCCTCATTTCTGTATCAAATGTTTCAATAATTCATTTATTTGATATAGAATGATTTAAATTGGCTATGTACTAATACCTCTGATGCTGGGACCTAAAGTGAAGGCCAAGGTGATTAATTCAATCAGCACTTCTGATTGAAATAATCACACATGCTGCAACCTTGTCAACTTCACTGCAGTGCTGTTCTGTGCTATTATTGAGGATGAGGGTGTTTATGCAGCCCCCTACTTTGGTTAGTTGTTTAATTACCAGAGTTTTGATCTGACCCATTGGTTGTAGGATCTCCATCTCAACAATGCTGCTTCCATTGTTTCACTGATGCACAGCCCCATGTTGGAGCTTCACCAGCTTGGTACATCATTTCTAGGTATGCCTGGTCATGGGCCTGAGATACATCACTAAACTCCTCATTGAACCATGTGTCTTGATGGTATTGGTCGGGTGAGTAGTCAGGCCACAAGATTTTGGATTGTGGTTGAATGCAATTCTGCTGTTTGGGTTGGTTCACAGTATCTCATGGATACCAAGTTTTGAGTTATTTAATTTGTTTTAAATCTACACCATTTAGCATTCCCGCTCAACAGAATGGGATATTCACAGAGTGAAGATTGGTTTTCATCTCCACAAGGACTGTGCATGAACACTCCTAACAGTACTGTCATTGATTGATAGATATATCTTAAATGGTTAGGATTTTTCTTATTTTGGTTACCTCATCACCGGCTGTAGACCCATTCTGGCAATTACGTTCTTCAGGACTCATTCAGGAAGCTGCTTCCAGTAATGGAACATTTGAAGGACTCAAAGGGCATACTGTACTATTGCGGACCTCAGTAGTTCTTCCAATTGGTGTTCAACTTGGTGGAGCACTGATTCATCAGCTGAGGGAGAAGAGTAGGTTCTGATTAGTCAGAGTTGTTTTGCCTGTGTTTGAGCCCATACATCTGCATGGGATTCAGCGTCAGTGCAGAGGACTCTCATTAATGGGTGACAATCAATAGTGGGTCTGTTCTGCCACTGAGATGGTGATATGAAGTTGGATATGAGATACAACTGGATGAGGTTGACTCTGTTAAGCTGTTGAATACATTGATTAGTCTGTGGAACAGCTCTCCCAACATTGTCCTCCTCATTAACATCGAGAAATTATGGCATTGTCAGGTTGACAGCTTAGGGTATTTCTTTGTCATTTGCAGTGTCTTAACCACTGGCAGATGGCATGATTTGTTGACTTTTCTGAAGCACTTTAATCCAATTGAGTGACTTGCTAGCATTTCTCAAGGGCAGTTGAGAGTCAAAATACATTGCTGCGGTCTGGAGTCACATGTCAACCACATTTGGTCATGGGAGCAAACATTAATGAACCAGCTGAGGTTTTAAATAGCTGACAGTAAAAATGACAAAGAAATTGAGACAACCTTTTATTCCAGATAGATTATTTACTTGAATTTAAATTCTTCGCAGATGCCGTGGTGTGGATTGATCTCCTGTCTCTGAAGTTGTTTGGACAATCGTGAGTTCAGGAACAGTATAATTTTGTTACCATTTCCTGATCTTTGAAGTATGTTTCAATAGCTTTTCCCCAATGATTGCAAAAGGCAAACTAGGTCAGGTACACAGTCAGTGGTTTCTTCAGATTTTAGTACCAATATAGTGTCTTGATTGTTCATCAACTCAGTTGTTTTGCAGTCTTTGTGTTTTTTTGTGCTGAACTGTAGCTGGCATTGTGAACTGACAACCTTTGGAAACTAGGAAGGAGCTATCTGAACTCATATATTTTAGAACCGTGCAGAGCTCCTGGAGAGCAAAATGACATTCCAGACTCTGAAATTCTGCAGTTGCGCATTGTGGTATCTGTTAAATGAAATGTCTAAAAGTTTCTATTCCACAATCATGTGGAACTCCATGCAGAATGAGACTATTGTTTTCTTCATATTGTAATGTTGTGTAAAAATGTTGTCAATTATTTCAACCTCAAGGAAGTTGCTTTCTCCGTAATTGCTTGAAAGATGGATTCATAACTTTTTCCATTATCCAGACGTTGGTTGTAATGATATAAAAGGTCTGACCTATTAGTAAAAAAAAAGTCATTTCTCCTTGTTGCAGAGGAACTGCATACTAAGTATAGTCAAGGAGGTTTCCCTGCACCGTTCCAGTAACCAAGACAGTAGCTGCTGTGATTTGTTTTCTGTTCTACCAGAACTTTTTAAAAACTAATTATTTAATTATAGCATGGATCTTTTTTATCTTATTAAACATTAGTTTCCCTCACTGCAAAGCTGAAAGTGCAATTTTAATTCTTGTCCAAATTCTCTCATCTTTCATCATTATGCTTTGCTACAGTGTCAGCTCATTTTACCAACACTGCAGAATGGCGTATCAGTGCTGTGTTAAAGGGCCATGTTTCCCTCATTATGATGTGATTTATTTGTGCCTGTCCATATATGGTAATGTGGGTGCATGTGTACATTTTATGCTATAATTTTGGATTTCTGTTTTTGCACCTAATTTTTTTATTGTCATATCTGGACTTGTTAAAGAGCTAACTAATGGGGATTGGATGCTGTTATCACAGCCATCCCATTATTATTGTATTAGTTAAGTACTGAGAGGTTAAAAAGTGATCTTTTCTTATCTGGCAATCCATCTTACCAAAAAATACTTTTTTTTTTCACTTGAGAGAATGCACCAAGCTCACTGAGATGGACATTCTCATTTTAGCTTACTTGTAACAGAAATCATAGGCATATTTATATTCACAGGAAATATACAAACTCCTTGGCATCAAACATCTGCATCAGTGTTGGTCTAATAACAATTACAAATTTTTCTTGTACTAACTGACCGATTTACAAACTGACTGACGGTTGTATGTCTGATTTGCACCAATGGCAAGCACTGATGAGAAATTGAGCTCAACATTTTGAGAGATTTCTCAGGAGTTTAACATTCTCTGTCACCACATTTCAGGGATCAAATTGTGTGTCAAATGACCTATCCCATGATTCCTCCACTCATGACAATTACCTCTCAAGTCCAGGAACTCCCCATTGTTTTGGAAGATTGAAAGCAGTAGCTGATTTTAAGAACTGCTCAAAACAACTATCTAATTCCCCTTGGAGTGATGTCTTGTCTTGTTTATTTTCAGATTATCTATAAAATTAAAATAAAATTCATAGACAGTTTTCAGAAAATAATTGTCAGATGTGGAATTAAGTTCCAAAAAGACCATGGAAGGCCCAAAATACAATGCAATAAAATTTAATGTAACTCAGTCACGGTGAATCATTGGCTCTGCTATTCTGTCTCACTGGTGGAACTCCTCCCAATATTATAACATGACATATTCTCTTACTCACAATAGGAAATGCAAAACAGATCTAGAAATGTAATAAGAATCATGAATGCAGCTTATGTTCCTTTATATCTGTTGTTCTAATGGAACTTGGAATGAATGTGACAGTTTTATCTGATTGCAATGCTCAGTATAGACAAATAAACTTGAACTTTTAATTGTGCACATTTTGCAAACTAATTTTGTTATTTATCAGTCCTGTAATCTTTGTTTTAGCCTGTCACTTCTCTACATGTTGGTCACTGATCATATTTCATTCTTCTGAGGTGCACGTCATGTCCATGCTATTTATCAAGTCATATGACAAGTCAACAGACCAAATATGGAGTCCGTTACAGGAACTGGACTTTTACAATAGAATAGCAATAGATGTATGCAAAAACAGTCCAATCTTTGATCAAATTAGTTTTTGTATGGTACAATCTTTAAATAGTCTTTAGGGATCTGCATCTGTTAATTAGAATGGAATTCACTTTCATACCTTCTTGGTGAATATTCTCAGCTTGTACTTATGCATTTAACTCATTTATGATAATTAGTTTTTTTTAAAAAGCAGTCAATTTATTGCATGAGATGTTAGTTGCTGTTTAAGAATGGCTTCATTTTCCTTAATTAGATTTGTGACAGAATGGCCACTGTAATGAATCTTAACTCAAAACATTTGTTTTTGAGTTTTCATTTTAATTTTTATCTTGACATACCAGTACCTAGGACATAAAGTAAACATGTAATGTAAAAAATCAAACTATGGTGTAAAACAATTATTCATATAATCTTGGTGGGCCCTAATTTCCAACAATCTTTATGTCAGCTGATACATCCATGTTCCCAGATGCATTTTTGCTTGCTATATCATCTTGATTGACAGGCTAAAGAGCTGGACATATTTGCAAGGTTTGTGAAGGTTTGTAGCTCAGGTTGACCACTTGGAGGTCGCCACTGATGATGTTACCTAGCCAGGTAATGAAACGTCTGGATATCAAATCTACAGGTCAGCGAGCAAACCTACACCCTAAGCTGGACATATGAATAGTTATATTGTTTTAACACCTGGGTAGAATGTAGCCATAAACACTAGATGCACCGTGAAGCTGTTTTTTTGTCCAATTATTTATTGGAAGTTCTTTTAAAAAGTGATTCTTCTCATTTTTAGTTTATCTTCATTGGAATTTGTACTGTATTTTGTCACAGAATCACTCTATTTTGGAGACAGGCTATTCTGCCCAACAAATCCACACCAACTCTCTGAAGAGCATTGCACCCGCACTACCCCTCTACCTTATATTACCATACTTAATTCACCTAACCTGCACATCCCTGGATGCTATTGGCAATTTAGCATGGGCAATCCACCTATTATGCACATCTTTTCCAATGTGTGAGGAAACTGGAGCACCCAGAGGAAAGCCATGCAGACACAGAGAATGTGCAAACTCCACACAGACTGTTGCCCGATACTGGAATCGAACCCAGGTCCCTGGCACTGTGAGGTAGCAGTGCTAACTGCTGTGCCACCTTGTGGTTTTGAATTGGATTTATGATCTCAGTGGGTGAAGTTTGATTGGTGTTGGAGGAGCATTGTTAGCTGGCTCTCTCAGCTGTGATAGAAACACAAACAGAAATTGCTCTGAAGGTCTCACAGCACCTGCGGAGAAAAATCAAAGTTAATGTTTTGGGTTCAGTGATTCTTCTTCAGGACTTTTTTTTTGTTCAGCCGTGATAGATCTTATTCACTTGTTCAGTCAAAGAATATGTTTCTTTTAGGATCATGGGCCGAATTCTCCCTCTGGCAGCAGGAATCTTGCAATGAGAAAAAGCAAAGCAGACCTAGTAATATCATAAAAGTCTCAAATATGACTTGTGCTTTTGGATGTAGGGTTGCTTGATAGCTGCTTTCTATTTATATGTTTGGGTTTCTTTGGGTTGGTGATGTCATTTCCTGTGGTGAAGTCACTTCCGGTTCATTTTCTCAGGGGGTTGTAGATGGGGTCTAACTCGGTGTGTTTGTTTATACAGTTCCGGTTGGAATGCCATGCTTCTAGGAATTCTCGTGCGTGTCTTTATGTGATGTCATTTCCTGTGGTGAAGTCACTTCCGGTTCCTTTTCTCAGGGGATTGTAGATGGAGTCTAACTCGGTGTGTTTGTTTATACAGTTCCGGTTGGAATGCCATGCTTCTAGGAATTCTCGTGTGTGTCTTTATTTGGCTTGGCCTAGGATGGATGTATTGTCCCAGTCGAAGTGGTGTCCTTCCTCATCTGTATGTGAGGATATGAGTGAGAGAGAGTCATGTCTTTCAAGATCATTAGTTGCTGTTTTAGTGTGTTGGTTAGCTACCATGATGCCAAGTATACAAAAAGAATGGGTACCCAATGAACACAGTCTGCCAATTTCTCAGCAACAAACCCAAACAAGCAGACAAAACATGTCCAGAAACCCTTGCCACTCTCCCCTACATCAAAGACATCTTGGAAATGACTACCAGACTATTCAGACCCCTTGGCATCATGGTAGCCCACAAACCCACCAACACACTAAAATAGCAGTGAATGAACTTGAAAGACCCTATACAGACAATGAGCAAAACTAACGTCATTTACAAAATACCGTGCAAGGACTGTAACAAACACTACATTGGACAAACAGGCAGAAAACTAGCCACCAGGATACATGAACACCAACTAGCCACAAAAAGACATGACCCTCTCTTACTGGTATCCTCATGTACGGATGAGGAAGGACACCACTTCGACTGGGACAATACATCCATCCTAGGACAAGCCAAACAAAGACACAACGAGAATTCCGAGAAGCACGGAACTCTATTAACAAACACATCGAGTTAGACCCCATCTACAACCCCCTGAGAAAAGGAACAGGAAATGACTTCACCACAGGAAATGACTTCACCAACCCAAAGAAACTCAAACATATAAATAGAATGCAGGAATTTTCAGCATTGTTTCGCATGAAGTCTACTGAAGATGTTAGCTAGTAAGGTAATGAAACGTCTGGCAATGAACCTTCCAAAACCTCAACCTGAACTACAAATCTTCTCAAAACTTGCCAATGACTTGTGCTTCTTTAAATATGGTAAGACTGACCAATTGTTTTAGCACTGACTTATCACATAATCCAAAGCATAACTTGACATGGGCCACACTTGATCACCAGCAGCCTTGATGTCAAGAGCAGTCGCTCTCGCCTTCCCCCTGGAGTTCAGCTTTTTTTAATCCTGCTTAAACCATGACTGCAATGAGGAACACAAGCTTTGCATCAGTAAACCGGTTATAACAAAACAACTGCTGCTTGGCAGTACTGTTGAGGACACTTCCCATCACTTTACTGACGATCGAGAGTAGACTGAAGGGGTGGTAATTAGATAGGTAGGATATGTCCTACTTTTTAATGGACAAAACATACCTAGAAAATTTTCCACATTACTTAGTGGATGTCAGTACTGTAACTGTACTGGAACAGCTTGCCTAGGGGGACAGATAGTTCTGGAGCACAAATCTTAAGTACCATTGCTGGAATGTTGTCAGGGCTCAGGGATTTTATGGTGTCCAATGCCTTCAGCCATTCTTTCTATCATGCGGAGTGAATTGAATTGGTTGAAATCATTATGATAAATCTGACAGCTATTCTGTGAAAGCTATCAATGTGTCATCTCTCTCGTTCGATATACATATCTAAATGTGTATCTATATATCTAATAACAATAGGACAGTGTGATTTTTCGCGTGAGTAATTTTCATTTGGGTAAACATCCAGTTAAAGATGGAGAGTGGACTCTTGAAATCTGGAGGGTCAATCAGAGGTCTTTCACCTTGATAGGAAAAACAGGTAAGTATGGGACAGGGCATCAAAACGGAGCCTCCTTGTCATGAGCTTCGTTAAATTTTTGAAAATGGATCTTGCATCTGGATTACTACTGTTGTGTGACAGTTCATTTGAAGAATGGCCAGTGATTGCTCCTATGCCCCGCACTTGGCGAGGGTCCCGAGGCTCCTGGGAGATATCCAGGTATTTGTCGAGGGTCCCTAGGCAGCTGGGAGATATCCAGGTATTTGTCGAGTCTCCCTAGGCTGCTGGGAGATGTCCAGGCACTTGGCAAGTCTCCCTAGGCTGCTGGGAGATCATCTTCAAGCTTCCTGATTTGGCCCCTGCCACCTGCGATAGCCTACAGGCATTTGGCAAAATCAGTCATTCACTTTTAGTTGGCCTTACAAGACTCTGAATGAGCTATGCGCTTACTTGCTGCATGCCGATAAATAACCCCATTGTCCTAAACCCATATTTGTCCTCTGTAAAATTGCACCAGCAACTACATTGCTGTGGGTCTGTCGTGACATGTGGAACCAGTTGTTGCCCAGATTTAAGGGCCTGAAAGGGTTAACACTGAGGGTTGCAATAAACACCAGCCGAAATAATAATGCCACATAAAATGGCTGAGGGTGAAGGTGGGGGTTGGGGATGTTTAATAGGTTCAGATTTCAAATGAGTAAGACTTGACATCAAGGTCCTGGTCATAGTCTCCATAACAACATCGATCATATCAAAATAACTTCTTGTCATCAGGCAATAAACTACATCCTGTTGGAGACAAGAACCCCTTCTTATTAGATGACCTCGATCACAGAGACCAACCAGGCCCTGTAAATCCTAACCAGGAAAGAAGATGATGGCAGTAAATCTTCCAGGGGGATCTTTTACCATGGTAATTTGTGGTGAGGAGTCAGGAGCTTTGGGGAACTGGTAAACTTTCCAACAGGGCTCTTGTTAGTTCATGTCTGCTTCTGCTTCTGACCCCGATGAGTGAGTGCTTTCAAAGTTCAGTCCCAACTTTCATCCTGGTAAGAGGAGAATACAGAGGATTCTGAGTCACCATATTAGCTGGCAGCACAGTGTTTATACTTTTTAGTGCAATGGAGGAAATATTTCAAGTGATAAAACGTGGACCGTTCAGGCATCAACACAACCTATTTAATAATGGAATACAAGTAATGAAGCAATGCAGCCACTTCCTGACTCCCTAAAGCTGGTCCAACATCTCCAGGGCATGAGTCAGAGATGTGACAGAATAATTTTTACTTGCTTGGATGACTGCAGCTCCGACACAATAGAGATGTTTGATACCATCCAGGTTGAATCAGCTCACTTGATTGGCACCATATCCACAAACATTCACGTTCTCTGCCACTGAGGTACAGTAGCAGCAGTGAAGACTATCTACATGGTGACTGCTAATTCACTCAGACTCCTGAGACAGGATCTTTCAAATCCATGACTACTATCATCTAGAAGGACAAGGGCAGCCAGTACATGGGAACACCACTGTCTGCAACTTCTTCACTAAGCCATTCACCATGCTGTCTTGAAAATACATCACCATTCCTTCAGTGTTGTTGAGTCAAATTTTTGGAACTCACTCCCTGACTGTATTAGGGATGTATTGATTCGAAATGGACTGCAACAGTTCAAGAATGCAGTTTGCTGCTCTCTGAAACATGACGAGGGACGGGACATAAATGCTCGCCCAGCCAGGCACCCACTTTCCTTGAAGAAACAATTGTGTTGCTGACACCACCAAAGGATTCTCCTGTAAATTGTTTAGTCCTATGAGTAAACCGAAACAAAAGCAAAATGCTCTGGTTGCCAGAATTACAAAATAAAAAAATGACGGTAACACTCAGCTGGTCTAGCAGCATCTGTGGAGTGAGAAACAGTGTTGACCTTTCAGGTGAATCTCATGGGAGATCATTACCCTGAAACATTAACTCTGCTTTTCTCTCTCTCTAAATCCATTCTAAATATGCTCTAGTTGACTCTTACTAACAGACTCATTATCCACTCTCCCTCTGACTGTTTTCCACCCTTTTTGATGATAGGCCAATTTGCCCATAGTAATGTCTCTCAGCTGCAACCTTGAGTTTATCTTTAACCTGATTCAACAAAGCTAGCTGAGACATGGTGTATATGAAAAAAAGTCTTCCCATTAGTGGTGTTTAACTTTAAGATCAGTAATGCACATATAAACAAAATTCATATTACTTATGGTATGGTACCACTTACTGTTGAATATCCAGTTAAGTGAAAGCATAACCCAATGATCATATCGGAGAACCTTTGCACTGAATACTCACTACTTAAAGATAGTGGAATGTAAATTGAAGAGCATGGTATTAAGTAGAAAGTGAGACACTGTTTCAAATAAAATAAAGTGGAACAAATTTTAGATGACTGATTTATTTTTCTATTCATTCATGGGATGAATGCATTGCTGGCTTGGCAGCAATTATTACTCATCCCTAATTGCCCAGTGAGCAATTAAGAGTCAACTACATTGCTGTGGGTCTGTCGTGACATGGAGACCAGAGCAGGTAAGGATAAGATAGACAAGCAGGAGTCTGGAAGAACACAAGCAGCTAGGCAGCATCAAGAGGTAGAGAAGTTGACATTTCAGGTGTAACCATTCTTCAGGACTGGGGGTGGGTGTGGGGGGAGCTACAGATAAAGGGGGTGGGGGTGCAGGATGGTGAGATGGGGTAGGTGGAGACAGGTTGAGGGTACGACCCGGTTGGTCAATGGGAGGGATGAATTTGATAGATGGCTGGGGGGAAGGAGGAGGGGTTGGAGTTGGGGGATGGGAAGAGAGGTTATTTGAAATTGGACACCTCGATGTTGAGTCCTCCACACTGTAGGCTTCCCAAGTGGAAGGTGCGGTGTTGTTCCTCCAATTTGCGGTTTGATTTGTTGTGGCCAAGGATGGTCATGTCAGAAAGGGAGTGGGAAGGGGAATTAAAATGGGTGGTGACTCTGAGGTTCAGTCAGCCCCTCCGGGCCCAGCTGAGATATTTGGTGAAATGTTCCCTTAGTTTTCATTTGGTGTCCCTGATGTAAAGAAGACCACATTGGGAGCACCTAATGCAGTAAACTAGGTTGGAGAAGAGGAAGGTGAATCTCCGTCTCACTTAGAAGGGCTGTTTGGGGCCCTGGATGGAGGTGAGTGGGGCAGTGCACCAGCAGATTTTGCGTTTTTTCTGGTTGCAAGGGAAGGTACCTGCCGGTTTGGCGGTGTCTGGTTTCTGCCACTCTCCCCACAACAATTTTTGAAAGGAATGGTCCTTGTGGAAGGCAGAGAAGGGTGGGGAGGGAAAGATGTTATTGGTGGTGGGATCTAGTTGGAGTTCACGGAAGTTTTTAAGGATGGTGCGTTGGATGTGGGGCCTTGTGGGGTTGTAGGTGAGGACAAGTGGGCCCCTGTCTTTATCGCGTTTGGAATGAGGGGGTTGGGTTTAAACAGTGGAGCGGGGAGTGGAAGTAGTGTGGTGGAGGGTTGTCTGGATGACAGAGTAGGGGAAAAGTATATTGTTCGAAATATGTGGACATCTGGGATGCTTGGGAGTGGAATGTCTCCTCATCTGAGCAGATGTGGTGGAGGCAGAGGAATTGGGAGAACGGGATGGACTTCTTGCAGGATATTGCATGGAAGGAGGTGTAGTGCAGGTAGTAATGAGATGTCTGTGGGTTTATCGTAAATGTCCACCTGGAGAGTGTCGGCGGAGATGGAAATGGAGAGGTCAAGAAAGAAAGATGTCCGAGATGGACCAAGTGAATTTGAGGGCAGGGTGGGGGGGAGGTTGTGGGTGAAGTCGATGAACTGCTCTGCATTGGGGAGACCAAATGCAAACTAAGGGAATGTTTTGCCCAGCATCTCAGCCAGGGCCACAGGGGCTGACTGGACCTCCCAGTCACCACCGATTTCAATTACCTTTTCCACTCCCTTTCTGACATGACCATCCTTGGCTTCCTCCACTGCCACAACAAATCAACCACAAATTGGAGAAACACCACCTCATCCTCCACTTGGGCAACCAACAGCGCTGAGGACTAAATATTGAGTTCTCCGATTTCAAAATAACCTCCGTTCCCATCTCCAAACACCCTTCCCCTTCCCTTCCATTCCTCTCAGCCTTCTGCCAGATTCATCCCTCCCATTGACCAATGAAGTTGTACCCTCTCCCTGTCTCCATCTGTTTCCCCCCTCCCCACACCCCCACCTTTATCTGCAGCTCGCCTCACACCTACCCCCAGTCCTGAAGAAGGGTTACACCAAAAATGTTGACTTCTCCACCTCCTGGTGCTGCCTGGCTTGCTGTGTTCTTCCAGCCTCTGCTTGTCTTCCTTGGATTCCAGCATATGCAGTTTTCTTTGTCTCCAAGCAGATAAGGATGGCAGTTTCCTTCCCAAAAGGACCAGGTGAGTTTTTTCCAAACAAACAATGGTTTTTTTTTAGAAATGGCTTTCACATTCCACCATCAGCTGTGGTGGGATTCAAATCTGGGTCCCCAGAACATTGTGGGTCTCTGGATTAATAGTCTAGCAATAATACCACGAGGCGGTCACCTCCCCTGTAATGATCTGCCTTGGAGTTACAAAAGTCTTGAATGCAAGCCCACATAACTTAGTCTGAAATTGTTTGAAGTTGTGTTTCCCTTAATACAAATATATATGTATGTACATACTTGATCTAACATCTTATTATCTAAGCATAGTGATTAAAGTTTGCAGTTTGGTAGCAATCACCCAGAAGTGAATTGCACAAATAGTTTTGAAAGGTTTTTTTCTTTCTCCTGATTCTGCTTGAAGTGCATCACAGAATGTAAAATCTGCCATGAACCCCACACAATCCAGCCATATTCATTGATACTTTTAAGGGTAGTACGTTTGTGTAGTCTTTTTTCTGATATAACTGAAAATGGATTATCGCCACACTGTAGGTATTTTTCATCAATGCCCACCAACCAGTGAGTAACTCTGTTTTGAAGAACTGAAAATGACGGACCAAATCTACAAAAAGAAAATAAACTTTTTGTTACTTTTATTCCTGGATAGTTGTCAGTTTTTTCATAAATTAACAACTCCAATGTATTTAATTTGTGCCTGGTCCTGTCCTTGCTCCGAAAAAGGATGTAACTTTGAGGGGAACCGTGAAGGTGAGGAAACATGTGCAACAGGTGATTAACTTGATCTGGCAAAACTTTGAGGGTAGAGCTGACATCCAGCCTGTTTTAACCAAGCTCTAAAGATAGCAGAAATTTGATTTTCAGTGAGCATAATTTGTGTTTAAAATCTTGTTATCTTTGGTGCTGGTTCGACAGATTTCTGGAAGATTACACTGAAAGATATCAGTGCAACCTAGCAGAAACTCCTCAGTAAATCACATGCTGGAAAAAAGATATAATGAAGGTTAACATTTCATTTTACGATTTTGTAAATACATAGCAAAACAGTTCGGGAAACTTATTCCTGCCTGTCAACAATCACATTAGGATTGCAGCTCTTAATTAGTGCCTTGCCATTCACCTAAATTACATTTTGTATCTTCCTTGACATGTTAGTTCTCATAGAACCACAGTGTCAAAATAAGTGGCAGCTTGCTAACAGCAAAACATAATAATTCCATCTCCGAATTGAATAAATTCAAAAAATGTTTCAGAATAGAAAAAAACCTCTACTTCAGTGACTTGTTAGTCCGAGGAAACCAAGGGAGCTCTGAATTCAATTGCTGATCCATGACAAGCAATCCAATTCCCATTGAGCAAGGAATCTGTCAATCTGCGAGTGTATCTAATTTAGATTAATATTCAGTAGGCATCAATGGAAGCAAAGAGTTGGCAAAGGTCAAAAAACAGCTGAGTTGAGAGAACAAGTGGTTGCATGCCAGATTTAAAAGTGTTTAAATGTTATTTCTTAGGATATGGTCATCACTGGATTCGTTGGCATTTTGTTGTTTATTCGTAATGAGAGAGAATTGCATAGAGTACAGCTCAGAACTAGGCCATTTGGCCCAACTACTTAGACTTCTTCAACTTTATCTTTTTGGTTTCCCATATTTTCTATTTCCATTTCCAACAGGTATACATCTAATTTTCTTCTGAAATCACGAAAAGTTAATAGGTAGTCTCTATGGTTATATGTTTCACATGCAAACTACTTTTGTTTTAGTTGTCTGCTGACTTCACTTGTAACTACTGCATTTATGCTCCCCAATTTTCTATCACTCCACAATGGTTAGATCCCCTTGGGAATATTGCGTGCAATTCTGGTCTCCTTCCTATTGGAAAGATGTTGCAAAACTTGAAAGGGTTCAGAAAAGATTTACAAGAATGTTGCCAGGGTTGGAGGATTTGAGCTATAGGGAGAGGTTGAATAGGCTGGGACTGTTTTCCCTGGAGCGTCAGAGGCTGTGGGGGGGGACCTTTATAGAGGTATATAAAATCATGAGGGACATGGATAAGATAAATAGATAAGCTCTTTTCCCTGGGGTGGGGAAGTCCAGAACTAGAGGGCATAGGTTTATGGTGAGAGGGGAAAGATATAAAAGAGACCTAAGGGGCAATGTCTTCACTCAGGGTGGTACATGTATGGAATGAGCTGCCAGAGGAAGTGGTGGAGGCTGGTACAATTGCAACATCTAAAAGGCATCTGGATGGGTATATGAATAGTAAGGGTTTGGAGGGATATGGGCTGGTGTTGGCAGGTAGGACTAGATTGGATTGGGATAGCTGGTCAGCATGGGCAAATGGACCGAAGGGTCTGTTTCCATGCTGTACATCTCTATGACTCTGACCTGGAAAGATTTCTCCACGTCGAGCTAGGTTCAGCCCATTCAGAATTTTAAGGACCTCTATATCTTCTCTTTGCCAAACAGAAACTATCTCCATCCATTCAGTTGTTCTTGATGGCTGCAGGGCTATAGACCAAATGCTAGAAATTGGGATGAGGTAGGGTGGCTTGTATCTTGAGTGGTGCACGCATGATAGGCCAACTGGCTTCTTCCTATGCCATTACCAAACTTTGTCATTTAGCTGTAATCTCTCAGTTCTGGTACAATCCTTTTAAATCTTATTTCCTCTTCCTTCATCCTTTACATCCTATATGGTGTCATATGGCAAATTTCCTCAACAAGGTAAATACAAATTTACAACTTTTAAATAACATGCCCCTATAAATAGGTTCCAGGACTTTGTGAACATGTTTAATTGCGTCGGTAAGCTGTGATATGCAATGCTAGTGTACTCAGAGAGCACATCTTGAGGAAAACTGCTGTCTGCCTTCCTTCAACCTGTATAATTGCTTTTTGCCCCACCCTGAACTTCCTGTTTTTGTGACCAAGTTAACACCCAGACTGCTATTTGTTCCATAACTATCTGAATTATCTAATTTTATGATGACTTAATATGGCAGATTATTGAAGGCCTTTTGAAAATCGAAGTATCTGACATTTCACACACTATCCTTGATTACAATTACAACTTGAATCAGAACAACCTTGGATAATATTATTGTATGAGCTAATGGTTAATGAATGGATTAATCGATGAGCTAAACTGAAGCTCCAGCCACTCTCAAATATAACACAGCCACAGAGGGTGGAGTACTTTTTTTACATTAGATTGCCTACAGTGCAGAAACAGGCTCTTCGGCCCAACCAGTCCACACCGACCCTCCGAAGAGTAACCCATCCAGACCCATTTCACTCTGACTAATGCACCTAACACTACGGGCAATTTAGCATGGCCAATTCACTTGTCCTGCACATCTTTGGACTGTGGGAGGAAATCCACGCAGACACGGGGAGAATGTGCAAATTCCACTCAGACAGCCGCCTGAGGCTAGAATCGAACCTGGGACCCTGGCACTGTGAGGCAGCAGTGCTAACCACTGAGCCACCATGTCACCCTTGGGCAGTGTGTGGTAGTTCTGGGCTTTTGAGCATTGAGACAGTCATGTATTTCACTCCTCATATTACCGTCAGAGAAATGTAATCTCACCACCATATTGCTCAGGCATATTAATCCTCATCTTGCTTCCTAAGTTAAGTGCCACTACTGCGGCAAGTTATTCAGGGTTCATCCTTCTCCATGAAGTGTCAGATTACAAGAAGAATCTGAAGAGAATGGAACAGAGAAACGTCTGCAAAAAAAAAGTATTACTATTTTTCAGTGCATCCACCTTTTACAAATTACTAATCAGTGAGCAGCTGAAAAGCATCTAAACAGACATCAGTCAGCATAGTGGATGCTGAAACTGCGATGTTGGAAATTCGGGTCCCCTTTGAAGCTGTTTTATTGTCCTCGTGGGGAGCCGTTGGCCGAGTGATATTGTCACTGAACTGTTAATCCAGGGACCCAGGTAATGTACTGGGGATGTGGGTGCAAATCTTGCCATGGCAGGTGGTGGCATTTGAATTCAGTAAAAAAAAAAAACAACAAATCTGGAACTGAGAGTCTAATGATGACCATGTCGATTTTCAGGAAAAATGCATCTGGTTCACGAATGTCCTTCAGGGAAGGAACCTGTTTACTCAGTCTGCAACACGAGATTTCATTAAACAGTGTTACAGTAGGAATGAATACACTGCCCTATTATGAGTCAAAAATGAGAAGGTTTCCTTCTTAGAAGGGATGAAAGCTAATTTTCAAATGGAGTGGTCAAAGGGACGGTGGTCATCCAAGGTCATGAGCAGCTGTCCCATGGTCATTGGCCAAGAGAATTCAGACAGTTCATTGCCACAGCTTAAAATGCCAGTCCATAGAAATAGAGTAAATCAACAAGTGCTCAGGCGGAGAGGGCAATCCTCATCAGGAGAAAGTGGGGCTGCAGATGCTAGAGATCAGAGTCGAGAGGACGTTGCTGGTAAAGCAGAGCAGGTTGGGCAGCATCCAAGGAGCAGGAGAATCAACGTTTCGGGCAAAAGCCCCTTCATCAGGGCTTAAGCTTGAAATGTCGATTTTCCTGTTCCTTGGATGCGCCTGATCTGCTGTGCTTTACCAGCAACACATTTTCAGCTCATTCAAGATCGGAGACTGTTACAGAGAGTGGTGAACTTGGCCTGGACAATCACAAATTAACCTCCCATCAATTGAATCCATCTACCAGGCTCGCTGTCAAGGAAAGGCTGCCAGCATTCTTAAAAGTCCATCCCACCCTTGCAATGTTTTTTTACAACCTCTACCATCGGGGAGAAGGTACAGAAGCCTGAATACACGCATCAGCTGGTTTCACAACAGTTTCTTCACTACTGTTGTTAGAATACTGAATGGACTCTCAAACGCTTAACATTTGCTTGTACCTGTGTTTTTGTTTTTGCCGCTGTTTACCTATTATTTACTTATCTATGCTATTTAACTCTGTGATCTGCCTGTATTGCTCACAAGGCAAAGCCTTTCACTGCGCCTCGGTTCAAGTGACAATCAATTCAATTCAATCCAATAGTTCTAGACTCACCTACCCCAGGGAAAATACCTTGTCTATTTATCCTATCCATTCCTCATGTGATTTTATAAACCTTCATAAGGTCACCCCTCAGCCTTCAGCACTCCAAGGAAAACAGTCCCAGCCTATTCAGCCTCTCCTTTTAGCTCAAACCCTTCAACCCTGGAAACATCCTTGTAAATCTTTTCTGAACCCTTTCAAGTTTCACAACATCCTTCCGATAGGAGGAAGATCAGAATTGCATGCATTATTCCAAAAGTGGTTTAACCAATGTCCTGTACATCTGCATTATGATCTTCCAATTCCTATTCCAGATGTTTTGACCAATAAAGGCAAGCACACTAAATGCCTTCTTCACTATCCTACCTTACTGCAACTTTCAAGGAACTATGAACCTGTGCTCCAAGGTCTCTTTGTTCAACAACAATCCCCAGGACCTTAACCATTAAGTGTATAAGTCCTGCCTTTCCAAAATGCAACACCTCACATTAATTTAAATTAAACTCCATCTTCCAGTTCTCGGCCCATTGGCCCATTTGATCATGATCCTGTTGTACTCTGAGGTAACCTTCTTTGCTGTCCACCACACCTCCAATTGTGGGGTCATCTGCAAACTTACTAATTATATCTCCAATGTTCACATCCAAATCATTCATATAAATGATGAAAAGCAGTGGACCCAGCACTGATCCTTGTGGCACACCACTGATCACAGGCCTCAATCTGAAAAGCAACCCTCCATCACCACCACTACCCTCTGTCTTCTACCTTCGAGCCAGTTCTGTATGCAAATGCAGTTCTCCCTGTATTCCATGTGATCTAATCTTGCTAACTAGTCTACCATGAGGAACTTTATTGAACGCCTGACTGAAGTCCGTACAGATTATGTCCACAGCTTTGCCCTCATCAATCCTCTTTGTTACTTCTTCAAAAAACTCAATCAAGGTTGTGAGATGTGATTTCCCACGCACAAAGCCATGTTGACTATCCCTAATCAGTCCTTACCTGTCCAAATACATGTAAATCCTGTCCCTCAGGATTCCTTCAAACAGCTTGCTCACCATTGACGTCAGGCTCACTGGTCTATAGTTCCCTGGATTTTCCTTGCCACCTATCTTAAATTGTTGCATCATATTAGCCAAACCCCAATCTTCCAGCACCTCACCTGTGGCTATTGATGAAACAAATATCTCAGCAAGGGGCCCAGCAATCACATCTTTAGCTTCCCACAGATTTCTAGGGTACACCTGATGCATTTTGAGACATGCAGCACCACCTACTCTGAAATATGGACATTTTTCAAGATATCACCATCTATTTCCCCACATTCTACACTTTCCGTGTCCTTCTCCAAAGTAAACACTGATGCAAAATGCTCACTTAGTATCTCCCCATCTCTTGCAGTTTCACACATAGGCTGCCTTGCTTATCTTTTGGGGGCTCTCTTCCCTCCCTTGTTACACCACTTATCCCTAATGCATTTATAAAATCCCTTTGGATTTTCCTTAATTCTGCTTACCAATGCTATTTCATGTCCCCTTTTTGCCCTCCTGATTTTCCTCTTAAGTGTACTCCTACTGCCGTTATACTCTTCTTAGGATTCATTCAATCTTTGCTGTCTATACCTGACATATGCTTCCCTTTTCTTGACCAAAACTTCAATTTCTGTATTCATGCAGCATTCCCTACACCTACCAGCCTTGTGTTTCACCTTAACAGGAACATATTGTCTATAGACTCTCATTATCTCCTTTTTTAAGTCTTCCCATTTTCCAGCCATCCCCTTACCTGTGAATATCTGCCCCCAATTAGCTTTTGAAAGTCCTTGCTTAATACCATCAAAATTAGCCTTCCTCTAATTTAGAACTTCAACTTTTAGATCTTTTCTATCCTTTTCCATCACTATTTTAAAACGAATAGAATTATGGTCGCTGGCCCCAAAGTGCTCCCCCACTGACACCTCAGTCACCTGCCCCGCCTTATTTCCTAAGAGTAGGTCAGGTTTTACACCTTGTGTCGGTACATCCACATGTTGAATCAGAAAAGAAATTTTTTGCACACTTTACAAATTCCTCTCCATCGAAACCCTTAACACTATGGCAGTCCCAGTCTATGATTTGGAAAGTTAAAATCCCCTACCATGACTAACCTATTATTCTTACAGATGACTGAGAATCCCTTACAAATTAGTTTCTTAATTACCCTCTGACTATTGGGGTTTTTTAATACAATCCCAATAAGATGATCATCTCTTTCTTATTTCTCAGTTTCACCCAAATAATTTCCCTGATGTATTCTCAGGAATATCCTCTCTAAGTGCAGCCATAATGTTATCCCTTATCAAAAATGCCACGCTCCCTCATCTCTTGCCTCCTTTTCTATCCTTCTGAAAGTATTTGTGTCCTGGAACAATAAGCTGCCAGTCCTGTCCATCCCTGAGCCACCTCTCTGTAATTGCTATGGAATCCAGTCCCGTGTTGCAAACTGCACCCTGAGTTGTCTGCCTTCCCTGTTAGGCCTTTTGCATTGAAATAAATGCAGTTTAATTTGCCATGACTATTTGACTTGCTTCTTTTCTCAACTGTACCAG
>NC_057736.1:33992014-34073907 GCF_004010195.1 Chiloscyllium plagiosum | reverse complement strand
ATTTTAAGATATATTTTAATCAACCTGATCAAGTGTGTTATGACACACCTCTGGATCAGGTGAGACTTGAACTCAAACCTCCTGCCTCAGAAGTAGGGACACTAATAACTGCTCCATTGTCCCACATGACTATAGGGCTGCTGTCTCATTAGAGATGACTGGTGGTGGTTTAACTTAAGAGTCATCACATCCCAGGTATTTGATCACAGACCTTTATTGGAGGAGGTACCTGAGGCATTCCAGGGGAAATAGGAAATCTAGTATAATATCAATGGACATCTTGCTCAATTTAAGCTCAATATGGGGGTGAGTTTATCTGACCAAATATCTTAGTTAAAGCACATGATGTTGCCGTCTATTGATCTGCAGCAACACAGATTGAAGAATCCTTAAGATTAAGGTATGTTTCAAGTCTCACAACAACATGAAAATACCAAAATAAAACAAAGAACTACATATGCTGGAGATCTGAAACAAAATCAGAAATTGACTGGTGAAGCTCAGCAGATCTGGCAGCCTCTGTGGGAAGAAAGCAAAATCAACTTTTCAAATCCAGAGACTGATGAAGAAGCAGGCACTGTCAGATCAGCTGAATTTTGCCAGCAATTTCTAATGTGGATAAAAAAAAACCTATATTTAATTATCAGTCAGAACCAAGGAAGTTCACTCTTTAGGATGCATATTTTGCAAAAATAGCTTGCATTTTATTAATGTAGTTCAATTTCATAAGAAAACTATCACTTACTGACCTTGCGAAGCCTTGTCGCAGTTTGCTGGAGAATTAGTGGAAGGTTAAGGTGGTGGTTGGATTCCAAATGATGGATTGCATTTTCTCAGATCGTGTAGGACTTAGTCAATATTATTAGACTTGCACCCATCCAGACAAGTAGCAAGTATATTCCATCACACTTCTGATTTACCTGTTAGGCAGAGATTTTGAGGAGTCAGGAGATAGCAACTGTATGCAGAATATATAGCCTCTGACTTGCCTTGAAAATCAAAATAGTTATGTGTCCAGTTGGCAATGAGGTTAATAGTGACTACCAGACTAATGATGGTATGGAACTTGCTAACAATAATGCTGTTGAGTGTAATGGAAAACTGATTAGAGACTTCCAGCAGAAGTTGAACTTTATGGATACTTGTGTGGCAAGCGTATTAGTTCCCACTTAGCAATCCAAGCTGAGCTGTTTTCCAGATCTTATGTCATGAACTGCATAAATATCTGAGCTGCTCTGAAGAAGGATCACTGGATCTGGAACATTAACCCTGTTTTCTCTCCATAGATGCTGCTGGACCCACTGAGCTTTTCCAGGGATTTCTGTTTTTGTTTCAGATTTCCAGCACCTGTAGTTCTTTTGGCTTTTTCAATTATCTGAGGGATTGCAAATGAAGTTGAACACTCTGCAATGATCAGAGAACAATCCCTTTTCTGACTTTATATTGAAGCATGTAAAGACTAGTGAAGTGTGGTTAGTGAGCTAAACAATCTATATCTGTGCCTGGTGTGATATCAGGCCTTGGAGAAGTTCTCACTTATCTCCATTAAATTACATTTTATGAAGACTTCTTGGTGCCACACTTGATATTTAGAGTAATCTCTCTGACCTTAATTCTGAAATTCATTTCTCACTTTTACTTTGGACTAAGACTATAACAAAGTCTGGAGCTGAATGGATCTGACACAAGAGAATTTCAGCAACACTGAGCTGGTCGTTGGTGACAAAATGTCTTTTGACAGCACTGTTGACAACTCTTTCCATCACTTTTCAGATGTTTGTTTGCAGTTGATAAAGTGACAGATGGCTGTTTTGGTTTATTCCTATTTGTTGTGGACAGGGCATCCCTGAACACTTTTCCACATGTTAGTGTATGTGCCACTGTTGTTATTGTACTAGAACATTATTTTTAGAGTCCTTCATCACTGCAGGTCAGTGGCCTTTGCTGTGCCTAGCCTGCTTATCTATTTCTTAATTGGGACACATGGAGTTTGCTGCTTGATTCCACTTTTAGCGATAGCTTTCCTCATTGTGCTCTGATTAAGATTAGATTACTGGGTGGTTGTTGGATTTGTCTTGCTTTTTGTGAACAGACATAATTTTCTACATTGTTAGGTGGATGCCAGTGATGTAGATGAACTGGAGCAGAGCAGCATGGCCAGGGATGCGTCTGGTTCTGGAAAACACTACAACAGTTGGGATTTTATAGGGGTTTATGGCCTTTGCCTTGGCAGTTTCTTCACACACAATGGAGTGAATCAAATTGTCCAGAAGCTGGAAGCCATAATGTCAGTGGAGGTCAAGATGGATCAACCAATTGGTTCATTAAGTTGAAGATGATTGCAAAAGTTTCAGCCTTGCCTTTCACATTGATGTGCAGGGTTTGCACATGGCTGAGGATAGGAATATTTGTGGAGTCTACTCCTTGATTTAGTTGTTTTACTTTTTCAGCATTAGTTTTGCTTAGCTCTGTCCATGGCATGTTGTTTCCACCAATCAGGATGCACATTGTCCTGTGTTGCTGCTTCACTACATTAACACGTCATTTTTTCAGTTTTACTGCTGCTGCTTCCGACATGCTTTACTCTTTACTGAGTAGATTAGGTCTTCTGGCTTGATGTAATGTTAGAGTATCTGATATGGTGGCCATGAGGGTACATATTGTGATTCAATGTAATAGCACTGCTGCCAATGCTGCACACAGACATGGAACAGTTCGTTTGACTTGTTTGGCCTATTTAGAATCTTTCCGTTTTGGCAATGTGTCATTGCCAGTGTGGAGAAACCAATCACTTGGTGGTGGACCATGAAATACTTCCTGCCAGTTGATTACAACAAAGAGCAGGACTTTTTTTTTTAGCTAAATGTGGCTGATCTTCGATTAAATTTGAAGTAAGTTTATGTCAATGTTGTTGGCTACTTCCAAATAATTCTGTAGTGCTAAACCCTGACCTCTGGTGTCTCTGTTGCACCAATTGGAAAGGGTCTGCATGGTGATGGAGGAACATATATGTATAATTCAGTCAGTTTTACTGTGTCATTCAGTTGCTTGATTATTCTGTGGGACAGTTCTCCCAACAACGCCAACAGTGCCTCGACAAATGTGGAGAACTTTGCAATATGGACAGGGCCATCTGAATTTCTGCTCTTTTTTTTTGATTGTGGAAGTTTAATCAAACTGAGTGCATTATGAGCTCATTTAAGATACAGTTATGAGTCAAACAAGTTGACATGGGACTTGGATGATGGAAAGGCTAAACTTGCTTCCCTGATTTTGTTTCTTTCTGTCAAACAGATTACATTTCCTGAAGCGTATGTGAGGAGCAGTTAGGTCATTTACAACAATCTCTGACAGTTTCACTATTTATTCTGCCCACGTGGCCTTTATTCTCACATTTCTGTATTTCACCGAATTGAAATTTGGATTAACCTCTGATTAGAAAGGCAATAAGGCACTCCCACAATATAGGTTTTAAACATAAATCTTGATTTATGTATTCAATTCTGTAAGGTTTAGACTAATTTTTAACCATTTTGGGTAGACGTCAGTATTAAAGCTGAACTGGAATTGCTTGCCTTAGGGTAAGGATAATTTTGGAGCATAAGTATTCAACACTACTGAAATGTTAAAGGAGCCCATAGCTTTTGCTGTTTTGAGTGCCTTCAAGTTTTGGTGATAATTCATGAATGGCCATATTCACAATGATTATAAATAATATTGCTGTATGCACAATCATCAGCTTTTGTATTTAACTCAATAGATTTGAACATCTGTGCTCCCTTAATTGGGCATCATTTTCATGATTCTTTCACTTTCCAATCAGGGCTCCCAATTGAGGTCACGATTTTTGGTTGATCACTGAGTAATTTGCAAAATGCCAATGGTTTTAATAGAACGTTGTGTAGAATAGAAAGTGGGGAGGTTAAACTGGAAATGAGTTTTGGGGATTAGGTAATATGTTACAGCCCCATATAATGGGTCTGGCAACTCATTCATGAAGTGGAATATCTTTCAAACTTCTGCAAAATGAAATCTCTGGCACAAGGCTCACTTGGTCAAAACTGGATTGTTCGCCGAGCTGGAAGTTTTTGTTGCAAACGTTTCGTCCCCTGTCTAGGTGACATCCTCAGTGCTTGGGAGCCTCCTGTGAAGCGCTTCTGTGGTGTTTCCTCCGGCATTTATAAAGTCAGAATCCAATTATCACAGGTAGTAGTGAAGACAAATAGAATGTTGGCTTTTATTTCAAAGGGAATGGAGTATAACAATAGGGAGGTCTTGCTAAAATGATATAGAACCCTTGTCAGACCCCAGCTGGAATACTATGAATCCTCTTACTTAAGGAAATATATACTGGCATTTGGATGTATTCCAGAGAAAATTCAGAAGAATGATTCTGGGTTTGGAAAGATTTTCTTATGAGATGAGATTGAAGAGGTTGGGCCTGTACTCATTGAATTTGAGGAAAATGACAAGAAAGTTTATTGCAACACATAGGATTCTTAGGGTGCTAAAAGGAATAATATGGAGAGATCGATTTTTCTGGTCAGAGACTCGAGAAAGAGACATCAGAGTCAAGAGCCACCCATCTCAGAAAGAGATGGGTGGCTGCCGCTTCCAGTTGTCAGTTTCAGCTGTCCGCTGTAGTGGCCAGTATATTGGGTCCAGGTCTATGTGTTTGTTGATGGAGTTTGTGGATGAGTGCCAAGCTCCACAGAAACACCACAGAAGCGCTTCACAGGAGGCTCCCAAGCACTGAGGATGTCACCTAGACAGGGGACGAAACGTTTGCAACAAAAACTTCCAGCTCGGCGAACAGAACCACAGCAACGAGCACCCAAGCTACAAATCTTCTCACAAACTTTGAACTGGATTGTATATTAACATACAATGAACAGCACTCTATTGCTAGAAACTAGTGCTTAGTTAGTTAATTTGGGATGGATGGTTAACCTCAATAACAAACTAATTATTTTCATCACTTCATTCATTGTCCTCAAGGTGTTTTTTGATGCAAACTCTTTTACATATGCCTTCCAGTTTTGATTGGTTGATGTAAATGTCCGTATTCTTAATAACATGCACAGGTTGAGAAACTTGACAGCAAGTGAAATGAATATGACACTCAAAAAGATCATCTAATTTCCAGCTGATTTCTCCAAGTACGCATTGACCAATCAGAATCAACCTGCTTTATTTGAAATTTAAACAAATCTTGGCAGTTAACTGTCAGTCATCAGTAGCTAGTACATTCTCAATGGCAACTGCTCTACCAATCAGACACCACTTGCCAATGAATTCATAAACAGTATAAATGTTATTTTCTCTTTTCTTTGGTACTGATGAGTGGAAGAAGAAAAATTTTGACAAAAGGTGCTTTTTATCAGCAATACCAAAGTTCTGTTATATTGAATGACTGTAAAGTATATATTGGTCTGTTAGTGTGGAATGTGGACTAGTCATTAAGGAGGTGTCTTTGACAATAAGACCATAAGATGCAAGAGCAGAGATGGGCCATTCAGCTCATCGAGTCCACTCTGCCATTCAGTGAGATCGTGGCTGATGTGAAAATCTCCAATCCTCTCTCCCTACCTTTTCACTATAACCTTTGATTCCTTTACTGATTAAAAATCTATCAATTTCAACCTTGAATATGATCATTGACCCACCTCTGATAAATAACTCCACAGATCCACCACCTTCTGAAAGAAAAAGAAACATTCTCCTCATCTCTTTCTGAGATGGGTGGCTCTTGACTCTGATGTCTCTTTCTCGAGTCTCTGACCAGGAAAATTGATCTCTCCATATTATTCCTTTTAGCACCCTAAGAATCCTATGTGTTGCAATAAACTTTCTTGTCATTTTCCTCAAATTCAATGAGTACAGGCCCAACCTCTTCAATCTCATCTCATAAGAAAATCTTTCCAAACCCAGAATCATTCTTCTGAATTTTCTCTGGAATACATCCAAATGCCAGTATATATTTCCTTAAGTAAGAGGATTCATAGTATTCCAGCTGGGGTCTGACAAGGGTTCTATATCATTTTAGCAAGACCTCCCTATTGTTATACTCCACTCCCTTTGAAATAAAAGCCAACATTCTATTTGCCTTCACTACTACCTGTGATAATTGGATTCTGACTTTTTATGACTCATGCGCTTGGAACCCTAAAATCTATCTGTGCTGTTGCTTTCTGCAGTCTTTCTCTATTTAAATAATATTCAGCTCTTCTGTTCCGTCTGCTAAAGTGCAGAACTTCACATTTTCCCACATTATATTCCACCTGTCAAGTTTTTGCCCACTCACTTAACCTGTTCTTATCCTTCTGCAGACACTTTGAATCATCCTCACGACTTGCCGTCACACTTATCTTTATGTCATCCTGCAAACCTGGCCGGAGTATATTCACTTCCATCATCCAAGTCATTGATATATATTATAATTATGTTCCCAGCATTAATTCCTGTTGCATGTTGCTAGTTGCAGATTGTCATCTTAGAAATGACCCATTTGTCCAATTATCATTCTTCTATTAGTTAGCCAATCCATGGTAAACTGTCACCCTCCGAACCTTCCATAAGTACTTGGAAGAAAAGAGCTAAGTAATGAGACAGCTAGTTGACCAAAGAAATAACCAGGCAAATAAACATTTACAGCCATGGAACGATGAAGATAGGGCAAATTAAAGTGTGTTCCATGCAATGAAATACATTGTTACATTGTGGTAATGTAGTAAACATGGTAACCAATTTGCGCACAAACAGTTCCCACATGGAGAGATATGATCTGAACTAATTTGTTATGATATTGAATAAGGAAACATATTGGCCAGGCTTTAGAATACCTTTTCTGCTCTTCTTCAGAAAGTACCATGGGATCCTTTCCTCCAGCTGAGTGTGTGATTGTGGCCTCAGTGTCACATCACATCCAAAAGGCAGTGCTTCCAATCATGCAGTGTTCCATCAGTGCTGCATTGGACTGTCAGTCAAAGTTTTTAATGCACTTGTCCTGCAGGGGCTTTGAACCTGCAGCCTAATGATTGAAGGCATATGTGCGACCAATTAGTGGTGGTAAGCTGTTTATTAAAAAAGATTTAAAATTATTTACATGCTTGTCTTTGATCTGGTTGAATAAGAGTTGAATACCAGAGAATCAGATGTACAAAAAGAAGCAATTATGCATGTTTCTGTGTAAAATTTGTAGGGGTTTTGTTAACCAGTGGGCAACATAGAGTGACAGCAATAATGAAATTTTAACGACATGGTAACCTAGATTTTTTTAACGGTTTTTGCTGTCTGGGAAAATGTTAGCTAGCTTGCAAATCAATTCCCCAAATCTGCCAATGAATGCTCCAAAAGTTGTGTGGAGATGAGGAAAAAACAGTGGTAAGTGTTTCAGTATTGCTTTTAACATTAGCTTTTCCAGCACAGGTGCTGCATGAGTGATTTCCAAAATTATCATTTTACAACAGAGTGCCTATTACGTTAGGGTTTTAATAGACAGATCTAACGGTCTATAGAATGAAAATATTTGCTTACATAAGGAATTTCTTTAGTGTCTAAGTGAAATGCCTGTAATTCTTTTAACTACTCCCTGACAAAATGGCAGAAAGGTGAGTTTCTACAAAATCAAACCGGGATTGAAAATGAGGGCTGGCATGCTTGTGCCATTTGTGTACAACCATTTTAATTTTATTTGGTAGTGATCTTATAAGAGTTGGCACCCAATCATGATGGAGAGTGTCTCTGAGGAGAAAGTGAGGTCTGCAGATGCTGGAGATCAAAGTTGAAACTTTAATGCTGGAACAGCACAGCAGGTCAGGCAGCATCCAGGGAACAGGAGATTCGACGTTTCGGGCACAGGCCCTTCTTCAGGAGAGTGTCTCTGCCCTGGCCAAAAAGCTTTAACTTCAGTTTGTACAGATGTGATTCCTGGAAGCAGCAAACTATTCGAAAGATCATCTGTCTCCAGTGAAATTGGACTTTGAAGTCCAGAGTGTGGAGATGAGACCATTAAGAGCTGGTCTGTTCCTAATGTATTTCATTTGGATAGCTAGGATACACTTTGGAGTGGTATGGTAGATAATTTAAAGGGGACACTCTGGCTTGTAAAGTTGTCTATAATATATTATGTTGTCAATGACACACATGATATAACTGTGAATGCAACTACTACCTAATGTGGTTAACCTTCATTCAAACGCCAAGCAACAGTGCAGTCTCAATAACAGTCTTGCCAGTTATTCAGGATGCAGGCTGCTTGTCCTGGATAGTATTGAACTTCTAGAATTTGCTAGGTGCTGTACTCCATCAAGAAAGTGGGGAGCATTCCATTGCACGCCTTATTTGTGCCTTCAATATGATAGACACTGTTTGGTGAGATAGGAGGTGAGTTACTCACCATATAATTCATAATCTCGGACTTTTTGTTACAGCAATAGTATTTTAATGGTTGGTCTAGTTTAGTTTCTGGTCAAATGTAATCTGTGTGTTAATAGTAGAGCATTCAGCAATGGCAATACCATTGAATATCATGAGTAGATGAATTAAATTCTACCTTGTTGGAGATGGTCATTGCCAGCATCTGTGTGGTAGGCAGAAGTGGGTGCTGCAGCTGCTGGAGATTAGAGTCAAGATTAGAGTGGTGCTGGAAAAACACAGCAGGTCAGGCAGCATCCAAGGAGCAGGAAAATCGACATTTTGGGCAAAAGCCCTTCATCAGGATCTGTGTGGTGCCAATCATACTTGCCACTTACCAGCCCAAGTCTGAATGTGATTCAGATCTTGTTGTTCAGGACATGGGCTAATTTAAAATCCAGAGAGTCACAAATGATTCTGAGTATTGTTCAATCAATCAGCGAACATCCCTATTTATGACAGAGTGATGTAGCAGCTGAAGTTAGTTAGAGTTGGAACGCTATGCTGAAGAACTCTTGCAGTAATGTGCCAACATAAAGAGGATTATCCTGCAGGATAGAAATCCAAAGAAAAAGGACTTTCCTTTGGATTCGCATCACCCACATTTTTTTCTGGAGATCCTTGATCTCAGCGAGGAACCATCAGATTTGCCAGAAATTGTTCAAACAAAATTGTGGAGATAAGGAAAACAGAGATTAGTATTTTGGTATTGATTTTAATGTTAGCTATTTATAGTTTTGGTGCTGCATGGTGGCACAGTGGCTCAGTGGTTAGCACTGCTGCCTCAGAGCGCCAGGGACCCGGGTTCAGTTCTAGCCTCTGGCGTCTGTCTGTGTGGAGTTTGCATTTTGTCCCCAGTGTCTGTTTGGGTTTCCTCCAAGTGCTCTGGTTTTCTCCCACAGTTCAAAGATGTGCAGGTTAGGTGAATTGGCCATGCTAAATTGCTCATAGTGTTCAGGGATGTGTAGATTAGGGGTGTTAGTCAGGGGAAAAGTAGAGTAGGAGGGGAATGGATCTGTGTAGGTTACTCTTCGGAAAGTCAGTGTGGAATTGTTGGGCCCAATGGCCTGTTTCCACACTCGAGGGATTCTATAACTGATTTCTAAAATTATTATTTTAGAAGTAAGCAATTTGATAGTCAGACCCAAATGTTTATAGAATGGAAATATTTGTTGACATAGGGAATTAAGTGCTTAATCTTTTATGTGACTCGGTGAAATGTCTATAATTCCATCAACCACTCCCTCAGAAAATGGCAGAAAGGTGAGTTTTTGCAGAATGGAATTGGGAATAAAACTTGGGGGGTAACTGCATGTGCTGTTTGTATATAGCCATTTGAATTTTATTTGTAATACTCTTTTTTTAAAGATTGTACACTATCCACATCCATATGTATGTTATGTGAGCTGTCTTAATAAGTGGCTGGAAATACACATTGCATTTCTCTTTGGTATAGTGGGCCTAGCATATGGCATGAAATGTATCCCATTATTGATCTTATGAATTTAATAGCACGTCACAATAATTTTGTCATAAAATGTTTAAAACAGTAAAATTCTGGGATCTTGCAATGATAGCAAACTTTTTTTCATGATATATGATTACTATTTTAAAAAAAAAGCTGTCAGATTAATCTATTACCAGTTTGTAAAATGTAAGTAGAGCAGCTGGAATTATTTTACACCTTTCAACTAGATACATTATCAACACGGTCAGAATATGTTTTCACATTCTTCAAAATCAAAACAGCACAGTCTGCCTACCCTTCTCATGATTGATAAACAGCTCAACCCACTGAAAGCAAGTCTGGTCACTTATTGGAGTATAAGAACAGAGTTGGCCACTTGGTTCCTCATCTTTCCTCATTATTCAATGTGATTGTGTTGAATCTGCGATCTAAATTCACAGTCATTTGCTGCTTATCCTTTAATATCTTTGGAGAAAACATAATCCACCATCTCAGATTAAAAGAATCATTGATCTGTCATCAACTGCAGAAAAGAGTTCCAAACTATTACCACCATACTGTGTTGGTGTATTCCCTAATTCCATTCCTGAAAGTTTTTTTTTTATTGTTAAAAATAACTCCTTGCACTATCAGGATTATTTAGCAAATGTTGTCCAAAAGCAGAGTCACAAATGCGACTTTTTTTATGAGTTTGCAAGCATTGGCTGGTTGGATAAAATGAGTAACTTGCTTGTTGCCAGCTCCTGAAGGAGCATGCATGTTTGAAATAATCTGTCCATATACCTGATCTCACGCCAGCACCAAATTTCTTAATGCATGAAACTCATTTCTGTGACAGGCAGCACTTACCATTTTCTTGACAGCGGCATCGTTTTAATGGCAAATCTTACTGAGTTGCCATTGCATAGGCAACAGTGACCTTCATCTGTTGCGGAACTGCTTTTTGAGATTCCACAATCTGAGGAAAACAGCACTTTTCAGAACTGGAGATGGCAACTTTAAATCTGTTTGTGAGATTGCAAGGCAAACAGCGAAAACTAAATCTAAACAGCAGAACCATTCTCTCATAGGCAGTTTTTTCAGCTTCAAGCTTGCAAGGTAAGCAAATTTCTTGGGTCCTATATTGAAGTTGCTGATAAAACCATGTTTGATCAACACATTGTTCAACATATTGCCAGATCCAAGTGTGCCAAGGGTTTCTCTATGGCCTGTGTTCAAAAGCATGGACTGCCAAGTGGCAGTTCCTGGAAGGAGTAGCTCTTACACTCTCAGACTGCTTCTCTCCTATATTTGCTACCAAAAGGCTCACTAGTGACCCTCTCAGCAGCAAACATGACCAACAAACAGCCTGTGATGGGGGAGCAGTGAGCAACAGGAACCCAAATGGCAGCATCCAGCCTAAAACCTCAGCTAATCCATAACTTCTTACTCAATTAAGTCGCGTTTCAGAACTAATAGGTCTGCAGCCAAAAATGAAACACTCTGATCAGCCATCTCCTGAAACTACCTCTCAGAAGCAGACTTTCCCTCAGGTAAGTTAAGGACATTGACCCCATCAGGCTTTTGGTTAACTACGGTGGTTTTGCAACAGGATGCCTACTGATAGAAAGTAACATAAAATATGTGCTCTTTTTGAGTCAAAGCTTTGTTTTCTCATCCTCCTAGGCCTGAGCACCACTGCAGCAATGACAATGAGCTACTGACAGAGGGAGTGAGGAGGCGTTGGGAACAGTCAGGAACTGATCGTGATTATGGACAATTGTCTTGTAACATTGGGTCATTTACGAGTCACCTACTACTTTGGTGTAGTCGCCACAATGCCAAATATCTCACTACATCAGTGCTCAAGATAGTGATAACTATAAATTGGACTTTGTATTTGTAGTTCTTTTTTAAGAAAATACATTTTTGTTGTTTGATCAGTGGTGAGTTACATTTCTAATCACTTAATATTCCAAAATTTGCTTACCTGAATCGCATTTAAGAAATAAATTGAAATGTGACTCCACAATGAATAGTTGGACTCCGATTTCCCAAGTACTCTGTACTGTTTTGTTTTTTGGGAAATAATTGCGAGCTTTGAAATGGGTGTGATAAAGGCAGCAAACATAACAGATATCTTTGACAGAAGGACCTAACACAATCTAAAATCCTGGAAAATACCCTCATGAGGTCTACACTGGAGAGGGTGCAGAGAAGATTTACCAGGACCTTGCTGAGGATGGACAATCTCAGTTATGAGGAGAGATTGGATGTGGTGGGTTTATTTTCCCTGGGGCAGAGGAGACAGAAGGCTTCTGATTGAAGTTTACAGAATTATGAGTGGTGTAGCTAGTGTAGGTTATGAGAATCCCTTCCCCATGGTAGATATGTCTAAGACCAGAGACCATTAATTTAAGGTGAGGAGTAAGTGGTTCAGAGGGGATCTGAAGAAAGATTGTTTCACTCAGAGGTTGGTAGGAGTATGAAATGAGCTGCCTGAGAGAGTGGTTTAGGCACATACACTCACAACATTTAGGAAACAACTGAACACACACATCAAATGCCAGGGCATAGTAGACCAGGTAACTAGGATTAGTATAGTGTTTTTGGCTCAGCATAGAAATGATGGGCCAAAGGGCCTCATTTATGCTGTATAAATCTATGATTCCCTGTGTTTCTGTGAGGCCATTGTCATTATCTGAGATGCATTCATTCAATTCAATTCAAACAACGTTGCAAACTTTGGACATCGTTACTTTGTGTTATAACTAGTTAAAGTCACAATTGCACAAATCTGGATCATCAAAAACTGGAGACCGCTTGCCAGTAACGATTGTGTCCATTCATGACATAATTCCAAGAAATATAATGATGCATGGCTAAGATCCAAGGCAAAAAAAACCCGTGGTATCATTTTGCTTGCTGAAAATTGGAATATTGCAAATCATTGTCCTACATTGGGAGATGTTTTCAGGGACAACTCAGTTTTATTTAGTTTTTTGTAGAGTTGTATTTCCCCTTACCAGTTAACAGCAGCTACCCCCCACCTCATTGTTTCATGCTCTATTTGATAATCTGTTTTGGAAAAAAAGTCACTTTCAATATATTCATGGACATCATCTCTACATTTTGTACCCTGAAAAGCATGTTTATATTTATTTGAAACATTACCACCTGCTTGCGCTTTCTGATGAGATTGTTATAATTGTCTATTTCAGTGAAAATTAGGACATTTGACTTCTTGAGCTGGACATAATTACCTGCTACGTGCTTAGAATTTCCCATGTCTGTTCAACATTTTCAGTTTTTCCAGGGTCCTGATTCTTTCTCCATTATCCAGCGTGAGAATATAATTCATTTGCTCTCTTTTTCTTGTCTGCTCCAGCTATTTGTTCTCTCTACTACTGTCACCTAAGTCATCTGTTCATAACTTCACTCAACTCACTTGCTCTCACTTGAGTTATTGCACTATCAAGAATTGAGTCTGTCTTTCAGTAAATCTTCCAACCAGTCCCTCAACTCACCATCCCACCAAAACATGCTCAGAAAGTGGTTTGCCATGTACAGTTCCACAGGCATCATATGTAGCTGTGAAATCATCTAATTACTGCATTTTTTGTTTTCCTTAAATCTAGCTGTTTGAAAAATTGGGTTTCTGTAGATTGGCAGAACTTGGAACTGCAAACAAAATGTCCTCACCGTGATAATACTTTGCCTGTTGAAAATGCACAAAATTCTTCTACTTCTTTAGTCATTGAATATGCCAAAGCATTTACTTGATTCATCTTTCCTCTCTTATCCAAGCCTAAAGCTGTTTTAAATCTTCCATATCTCTTTATGACCATTCTGCTGCCTTACTGAAACCAAAGTTATCTGCTGGGCACATGTGAAAAACAGTCATTATTTTGCAGTTTTAAAATCATTTCTACTTTGTAGGTCTTTTCCTTTTTTATATCTTATATTAAATCCCCAGCAAACTTGTTTGTTTTTCATAGCTCCCAGGCAAGATGGAATGAGATCGACAGGGTCTCAAATGAATTGGAATTTAGGGAGAATGGGAAGGTCAGAGTTATGTGTAAACCTAACTAACTAAAAAGTAAAAGTTTCCCTTTCCTGCTCAACATCACAGAATCAGATGCATTTTTATGCAAATATAACCTTTCATGGATTAATTTTCTTCTAATTGTTTCTAGATATATTGTATTCAGTAACTTGTGAAATAAAGTTTGAGCTAATAACTTCGCAGCTCTTTATTTTGCATTGCAATGACTTAATAGCTAATTTAATAATCTTGTTAATGACATTTTAAGAAAAGAGTCAAGTTTCTTCAGAAAATCTGTGAATGGCATTTGAGTATGATGATCTCCCTAATAATGTCCATGCCACCCAATGACCCTTCACCTCTCCACCCACCATAAATATTTCTAGTCCTTATGCAAATTTAGTGCCAACCCAAGTCCCACACACTGTACCTTTCCCACATATCTATTATATTAACTCATGTAGCATCCACTATGGGGTTGTCTAAAGAGTCATTCCAAGATGACATTTAGAGAAGTTCTTCAGCGAGCTTTGAATAATTCATGATTTCAAAAAATGCACAAATTCATTGATTTTTCAAAAAAAAACTTTTAACTTCCTTTAATACCTCATTTAAGAGGCTTTGGAATTTGTAGTGTGACTTCAAAAAGGCTTGGCTGTTAATCAGACAGTGAGATAGCAGGTACCCAACTGTCATAATGAACATTGTAAAATATGATATATAGCACTAATAATGATAAACCTCAAACATACACCAATGAATGAAGTAGTTCGCGAAGATTTCTATCAATACCCCAAATAATGTTTTTTTTTCAAACATTTAAAGAGCAATATTTTTAAATGCCTTAACAACTTGACAACTGCTTTTAATGGTGACTAATTACAGTTTCAAAGAGCTTCGCAGCTACAAAGAGGTTATGCACACTTATGTTTCCTTTTAACAATCCCAAAGGGCTTCTTACCACTCTCAAAGGGCATTTTACCTCTTTCAACCAGCAGTATATTTTTTACTAAAGGTGACCCAGGACTACATCCAAAGGTTTACTGTACCCCTTCAAAAGGTTTTCCCTGCCTAACCGAGTTAGTCTGGCTGCAAACCCCACCAGCTCTAATCTGCACAAGATTCCCACTCCTGGCAAAAAAAATCAGACATGATCAAAGTGAGCTAATGTTTTAAATGGACATTTGCCTCTGTGAGCCATGGTTGTGTCCTCACTGCCTACTCTCTCAACTTTGTGCTTTGATTGAAAATGGGACTTCTGTGTTTCAGCCTCTGGAAGCACTCATTGGTAAAATACGTGCTGAAGTTTCCTATATTTGCTTGCATAACCACTTGGATGTGACACTGATTTATTAAGTGGACCATATTAGCATCAATACTGCTTAGCGGCAATGCACTTATACTCAAAGAGAATATGGAAAAACAATGATTATGAATCATAGGAATTTCACAAGGCAATCTAAACTTTATAAGTAACAGTAAAGCTTCTGCCAACAATATGCTTTCACCTTGCTGCGTTATATGTTTGAAGTACTTAACGTTCTCTCGCAGCAGTATTTCATTGTCGCAAGCTCAAGAATCCAAAGGACTCCTTGACATTTAAAAGATACCAAATATTATTATGGGCTTCAGAAAAAGAAAATCATTCCTGCCAAGTTCCTTCAATTTAAAATGATTCTCCAATAATTTTAACAGTGATTACAGCACTGCTGCAGAAAATTGGTTATTTCGAGAACTTGGAAAAGGATGGATTTATTTCTCTCTCTAGCAGGTTCAACTGAACCAGGCCTGTTAAATCCATGCCTAGAGATCTAATAGACTTTCATTCAGTATTCTCCTGCACCATCGAAATAGAGAAGCAGATTTTAATGTAGATTGCTGAGTAGTAACTAATAATATGTAGATGTCTAGCTTGATAAAGTTGATCTAATTGATTTCTCATATTGTGTTTCGTGTGCAATAACCTGGAAATGAATGGATCCAAGCTGACAGTTTAATAGACAAGCTTATGAGACTCCAAAAGCTAATAAGTAGCCATTTCATCTTCTGGCTTAAACTAAATTGACCAAGTTCAGATATTTCATCAGTAAACTATACTAATTGGTTGTGAGAAATGTAAAAAGTTTAAATGCAAATAGAAATAAACAAGTTACCTACACAGACAGGCTTGCAGTGTGGCCCATCTATGGTTGCTAGAAACTACATATATTCATATGCAGTGACTATAGGACATAGGAATAGAAATCAGGCCATTTGGCTCATTAAGTCTACTCCACCATTCAATTATGGCTGATACATTTCTCAACCCCATCCTCCCACTTCCTCCCCTTAACAATCAAGAATTTTGACTATCTCTGTCTTCAATATACTCACAGACCTGGTCTTCACAGTGTTCTGTGACAATGAATTCCACAGATTCACCACTCTTTGGCTGAAGAAGTTTCTCCTCATCTCCATTCTAAAGGCTTTACTCTAAGGTTGTGCCTCATGGTCCTAGTTTCTCCTGCTAATGGAACCATCTTCCCAATGTTCACCTGTCCAGGCCTTTCAGTCTTCTGTAAGTTTCAATTAGATCCCTGAAATAACTGCACAGAGGCTAGTTGCCATCACCAAATCACCCTTTATTTATTGGTGCATAGTACACAGCCACCTCAGAGTCAGTCCTCAACTGAGGAGATTCTAATATCCTGGTTATGTTGGTCAGCCAAGGCCAACTGGTTGGCCAACTAAGGCTCTCCTGATTGGCCCAGATTAACAACTAGGAGAGGGTGAGGGCTGCAGATACTGGAGAGTCAGAGTCAAAAAGGTGTGGTGCTGGAAAAGCACAACAGGTTGGGCGGCATCCAAGGAGCAGGAGAGTTGATGTTTCTGGCATAAGCCCTTCATCAGGAATATTGGTGGTGGTGGTGGTGGGGTGGGTGCTCAGAGACAAATAGGAGGGTGGGGGCAGGGGGGGAAGGGGGCTCAGAGACAAATAGGTGGGGGGCGGGAGATTTAGAAACAAGTGAAGTTGATGTTGATGCTGTGTGGTTGCCCATACCTATCCGCTCACCTCCGTCCAAGGCACCAAAGGATCTTTTCACATCCATCCACCTCATCTGCTGTTTCTGTTGCTCTCAATCTGGTCTCCTGTACATTGGGAAGACAGGATGCCAGCTCACGGAACATCTCTGGGACACACACTGAACAATCTCACGAATCTATGGTCAGCTACTTCAGTTCCCGCTCGAACTCCTCCTCAACATGCAAGTCCTAGGCCTCTGCCACCATCAAATCCAAGCCTCCCAATGACTGGAGGAAGAACGCTTCATCTTCCGCCTTGGGACACTTCAATCACATGGCATCAACATCGACTTCACCAGTTTGCAAATTTTGCCTCCCCACAACTGATCCCACATTGAATCCTCCAATGTGGCATCATCCTCTTGAACTATCCTACCTGTCTATCTTCCTTCCCACTTGTCCACTTCACCCTCCCCACTAACCTATCATAATCACCTCCCCAACCTGCATCTACCTATTGCCTTCCCAGCCATCTTGCCCCCAGCCCCACCCCAACCCCCTCTTTATCTCACAGCCCCCCCCTTCTCCACCCCCCATTCCTAATGCAGGGTTTACGCCCACAACATTGATTCTCCTACTCCTCCAATGCTGCCAACATGGTGAATCAGCATGGTCTCGCCACCCAATCACAACCCTTTTCATGTCACTATGCAATATCGTTCCCTTTAAATTTGACATTTTGCTGTCTCTCCTGATAAGTACCGGGCAAAAAGGCTTTGATAGCATGCCTTCATTTTTTTGAACAAATACAAAAAGCATATACTGTAGATGGTAGATCTTAATTCACTCAAGCAGGTCAAATCATGATCCAAGTATATAGCTCCAATACTGATTTCAGTGCAGCAATGAGATTGAATAGAGTAGAAATCAGTCATATTCTTCAGAGGATAAGTCACCAGTGAGGTATATGTCAATCTATCTTTCATTAATTTTTAAAGAGAGTTATCCAGAGAGCAGATTGTGTGATGGAATGAAACAGCTGATGGAATGTTTGTTTTAAAAAGAATGGAATATATATACCTTTTCAAGAATATTCATGAGCAGTTTTGGTTTCAAACTATTAGATTAGATTAGATTAGATTACTTACAGTGTGGAAACAGACCCTTCGGCCCAACAAGTCCACACCAACCCGCCGAAGCGTAATGCACCCATTCCCCTACGTTTACCCCTTTTACCTAACACTACGGGCAATTTAGCATGGCCAATTCACCTGACCTGCACATCTTTGGACTGTGGGAGGAAACCAGAGCACCCGGAGGAAACCCACGCAGACACGGGGAGAATGTGCAAACTCCACACAGTCAGTCACCTGAGTCAGGAATTGAACCCGGGTCTCTGGCGCTGTGAGGCAGCAGTGCTAACCACTGTGCCACCGTGCCGCCCAGGAACATCAGAATAATGGATGATAGTTGCAAATTAACTTCTAAAATGCTTAAAGTCTTACATATAGAGATGAAACGAGAGCTTCGCAGAGGTGGGTTAAATGTGAATGAAAGGAGCTTTGTCATTTTCAGAGAAAATGATGGATGAGATACGTGTCTGATCTGTCCTCCTGGCTCCAAATCTTCCATCCTGAGGGTATGAGAGGACATGAAGAGGTAACTGTCTCCCATCTCTTGAAATACTTGCAATGATTTAGCTTCCCCAACTGTCTGGAGTAGAGAGTCCCAGACATTCACTACCTTCTGGAAAAAGAAATTCCTTCACGTCTCAGTTTTAAATGTGTCTTCTTCATCTGTAATTGTTTCCTCTAATTTAAGATGGCCTTGCTAGTGGAATCTTCTTCTACCCAGTTGAGACCTCCTCAGAATCTTTGTATGTTACATTTAAGTTCACACCTCTCTCTAAACTCAAATGAATAAATCTCATCTGTTTAGCTGTACTTGATAAGTCAATTTCTTCATCCCAGGAATGTCACAGATCTCTTTTGAACTACCCCCAATGCCAGTATATCCTTTCATCTACCACCCAGCTCATCTGTCACATCACTCAGCTGAGATTTGACCCACTTGCCGCATTATCTGCTTGCCAGCTCACCTCTTCCTCCTGCCCCGTTACTTTGCCTGCCCATCACCCATGTGCCACCTCATCCTCCTGCCACCCTATCAAATGCCATTTCACCCACCTGCCACCCTAACTACTTTTGTTTCCCTCTCTATAGACTTAACGTATCTACTAATCCAGTCTACAACTTGATGCAATTACTTATTCATCTACTCACCAATTCACTCATTCACACTGGATGTTTAAAGTTAGCTTAAGGTAGGTAAAGGTATGTATGGAAGAGACTGGGTTGGATCGTGTCATGCCTACCCACGGATTCTGCTGTGACTGACTGCTGCAATCAACAGTGCACTTCACATTTCTGAGAATGCCGTGCTCCAATGACCTAGCAAGAACTGCAGCTTCAGGATATGGCAGTGTTCATCTGGAGAGTGATTGCCCCTCCTTGGAAGATTCACACCATTATATTTAATCATCATGTGAAATATTCATCACCCTGATGAGCTTCAGACAGCTTCCTCATAGAACACATTAAACGCTCAGCTACTAAATGAAGGTTGCTAACAGTTTCAGGATTCAATGTTAACGTAATATAAAAAAAAGGCAATCGTTTCACGTTGATTTCAATTACTGATCATTTGCTATCCTTGATGAATGATGAAAAGTAACAACATTCATGAAACTGGAAATTTAGTAAAGAAGCTTCAAACTTTCCTCCCAGTTAGTGTTCACCTCAGCCTTTTGGATTCTTTGGCAACAATGGATGAGTTAGGATGAACACCGCTCCGCATGAGTACAAGAATTATACTGTAATATAACCTTACAATTGCAGCATAGATTTTATCCTGGAGTCTTGAAAGAATTAACTAGTGAGTTAGTTAATATATTGGTTTTAATTAATCAAACCTCATCCAATTCAGGAAAGGTTCCTTTACATTGGAAAATAGTTAACATAACTCCTTTATTCAAAAAAAAAAGGAGGAAGGTAGAAAACAAATAACTATAAGCCACTTAGCTTAATCTATGTTAAAGGGAAAAATGTTAGAAGCTATTGTTAGAGACATCACAACAGGGCACTCGGATAAGTTCAAGATGATCTGTGAGATCCACCATGGTTTTTCAAGGAAAATCAGCCATAATTTATTAGAGTTTTTTGAAGAATTAACTCGTGTTGCTGGTAAAGGGGAAACCCCCCCCAATGGATATATTGAACTTTGATTTCTCAAAGGTATTTGATAAGATGCCATATCAAAGGTTATTTCAGATAATAATATAGCATGACATTGTGAATAACATAATGAGATGGAGAGAAGATTGGTTGGCTAACAAGAAGCAGAGGGTAGGAATAAATCAATCTTTTTCAGAATGGCAGGATGTCACGAGTGGTGTACCACAGGAGCCAGTGCTGGGGCCTCCACTTTTTACAATGCTTTGGATGGGGGGATCAAAGATAGTGAAGCTAAATTTGGTGATGACACAAAGGTATAAACTAAGTTATGAAGAGGACATTAGGAGCCAGTAAAGGGAGAAGAAAAGTACTAAAATGTCCATTTTGGCATAAAATAGAAAAAGAATCATATTATTGTACATGGTGAGAAGTTGCATTTCTCCGTGATGTAGAGAGATCTGATGTGTGAATCACAGAAGGTTAGCATGCAGGTAGAGCAAGTGATCAGAAAAGATAATTGAATTTTTTGTATTATTTTGAGCAGAATTGAATGCAAAATTATGGAGGTTATACTAAATTAATCCAGAACATGGTAAGACAGCATTTGTGTACAGTACAGGTCACCATGTTGACCAAACACAGATGGCAGGGAGAGCAATTCAGAAGGTTATGCTGAAAGAGACCCAGGCCTTGAGATTCTCTAACAGGTTTGATATTCTTGCTCTCTATGTGGATGAAAACATGGGCTGGAGGGAGGATGAGCAAACTGACCATAGCACTGTGGAACTGAGGAAAGAAAAATGTTGTTGTAATTGGGGATAATATAGTCTGAAGAATAGAAATTGGCTTCTGTGGCTAGGATTGAGATGGTTGTGTTGCCTGCCTGATGCCCATGAACAGGATACTTCACTTGGGCTGCAGAGGACCTTGGAATGGGAAGGGAAAGATTCAGATGATGTGGTCCACGTAGGTACCAGGGATCCAGGTAGAAAGAGGAAAGACATTCTGCTGAAGGAATAGGAGCAGCTAGGGGCCAAATTTAAAAGCTGAACCAAGAAAGTTAATAATCTCTGAGGAGATCATGAGCAGATAATTACAGCGTCAACTAGATTAAAGAGCTGAACACGTGGCTCAAAAATTGGTGTGGGAGAAATGGGTTTGAATTTATTTGACATTGGCATCAGTACTGGGGAAGGAGGGAGCTGTTCCAATAGAATGAACCTCACCTGAATCATTGCTGGGACCAGAGTCCTGTGATTTGTATAACTAGGGCTATAGATAGGGCTTTAAGCTGAATAGAAGGTGGGAGAGAAATAATATTGCATGGAAAATTGTGAAATAAAGTAAAATGGGGGAGTGGTTATTGAAGATACTAAAACAAGAGTTGGGACAAAGTATGGAAAGGGTCGGGAATCTGCCTTTGGGGGAGAACTGTGAGAAGGGGGTCAGTCTGAGGCTGTTGTACTTAAATGCATGCAGTGTATAAAACATAGTAAATTACCTTGTAGCATTGGTTGAAATTGGCAGGTGTGATGATATGGGTACTGGAGAGACATGGCTGCAGGGGCATCAAGGTTGGAGCTAAATGTCCAAGGATATGCGTCCGATCAAAAAGACAGGCAGATGGGCAGAGGGAGTGAGGTTGTCTTGTGAGTAAGAGATGAAATTAAATTGAAATCAAGAAATGATTTTCAAGCAGAAAATGTCGAATCTGTATGGGTACAGTTGAGGAAACCGCAAAGGAGAAAAGACCCTGATCGGAGTTGTGTACAGGGCTCCTAATTGCAGTCAGGCTATTGGGAGACAGAAAAGGCATGCACGAAAAGCACTATTACAACGATCATGAATGATTTCAATATGAAAGTGGATTTGGAAAACCAAGTTGGGAGCCGATCTCAACAAAAGGAATTTGTGGAATATCGACAAGGTGATTTTTTGGAGCAGCTTGTGGTAGAGTTCCGAAGGGAACAGGCAGTTTGGGACTTGGTGTCATGTAATCTAGCAGACTCGATGAGGAATCTTAAAGTGAAGGAGCACCTGGGGGCAGTGACCATGATATGATAGAACACACTCTGCAGTTTGAGAGGGAGGAACTGGAATCAGATGTAATGGTATTACAATTGAGTAAAGGTTATTACAAAGACGTGAGGAAGGACCTGGTCAGAAGGCAGTGAAGCAGCAATGGCAAGGGTTTCTGGGGTAATTTGGGAAACGCAGCAGAAATTCATTTCAAGGAAGAAGAAACGTACAAAGTGGAGGATGAGACAGCCATGGCTGACGAGGGTTGTCGGGAGCAACATTAAGCAACAGAAAAAGCATACAGTGTGGAGAAGGTTAGTGGGAAGCCAAAGGATTGGTAAGGCTTTTAAAAACCTGTAGAGAATAACTAAAAAAAACAAAGGGAATAAGAAGGAAGAAGATGAAATACAAGGGTAAGCTACCAAGTAATATAAAAGAAGATTGCAAGAATTTTTAGGATAAAAAAGGTGAGAGAGAGGACATCAGACCACTGGAAAATGAGGCTCGAGAGGTAATAATAGGGATCAAAGAAATAGCAGAGGAATTGAACGGGTACTTTGCATCAGTTTTCACAGTGAAAGACATTGAGAACTGCTTCAGAAACTTGAAGCACAAAGGGACTTGGAAGTCCTAATTCAGAATTTTGTTAAGGTTAACATGTCAGTTCAATTGGCAGTTAGGAAAGCAAATGCAATGTTCGCATTTGTTTTGAGAGGGTGAGAATATAAGAGCAGAGATGTACAGCTGAGGCTGTATAGAGTTCTGGTGAGACTACATTTGGAATATTGTGAGCAGATTTGGTCCTTGTATCTGAGGAAGGATGTATTGGCATTGGAGGATGCCCAAAGGAGTTTACAAGAATTATCCCAGAATAAAGGGCTTGTAATTTGAGAATCATTAAGGGACTCTGGGTCTGTACTCCATGGAATTGAGAAGGATGATGAGGGATCTCATTGAAACTTACAGAATACTGAAAGGTCTGGACAGGGTGGATGTGGAGAAAATGCTTCCACTAACAGGGGAGACTCGTACCTGATGGCATACTCTCAGACTGAAGGGACAACCCTTTAGAGCTGAGATGAGCCAGAGGATGGTTCATCTGTGGAACTCATTGCCACAGAAGATAGTGGAGACTAAGTCATTGAGAGTATTTAACAAAGAGAAAGAAAGGTTATTGAATAGTAAGAGAATCCAGGGTCATGGGAAGAAGACAGGAGAATGGGGTTGAGTCTACTCCACTGTTCAATGGGCCAAATCACTTAATTCTGTTCCTTTATCATATATCTATTTTATGTTCATGCAGTGGAAGCAGTTCAGAGAGGGTTTACCACATTACTACCCAGAATGAGCAGTTTGCCTTATTGAAGGTTAAGCCATTTGTAGATGCATGAGTTGTGGGATGCCATAATATGCTCATCAGCTGTTGTGATATTTCTGTGGCATATACTGTTCTGTGGAACTGTCTAGCATCCAGATCACTGAAATGGTCACAAATAAAATCCATTTGTGTCTAAGAAAAGCAGCATTTTTCTTTGTTCTTACATTTGATTCAATTCTGTTTTCCTTGTTACTGAAGGATCCACAGATTTTGTAATTGTCACTGGAACTAATGAGAGGATTGCATTTAAACAAAAGGCTTAACATGGCTACAGGAGGCCATCTTGTGCAATCTGTCCCTTGGCTTGTTGCAATATATCTTCAACCAGTGCACAGTCGTATAATGGACATTTTGGAAACATGTTGTTATTATTAATGGATGTTAATGGGACAATTAACTCTATGTATAAGACATATGGTAATTGGCTCTCAGATGTTGTTGCAATGTATAATCAAAAACCTCTGTATTTCCTGGCAGGAAACATTTGTGTTGACATTGACACTGCAATAGTGCTAAATCTGCACTAGCCTGAAATGGTAAGGTGAATGGTACAATTCACCATAACACCAATCTTTGCAAGCATTTTAGATTTGAATGAATACAGAACAAACTTTCATTTCCACGGTGATGATTCCCCAATATGGATATAGTACAAATTGTGTGTTTTTCAGGTTGATCATCTCAGTCTTTCCCTCTGTTGACTCATACCTGCTTTGTGGTTTGGCAGCTTGATTTCTAGCGCTACAACACAGCAAAAGCTATAATGTGAAAATCATTACTTTCTCCAGCATTAAATCAATTTTCATTCTAATGAACATGAAAATAAAATGGCTCGTGCAGGAAACCTTGACAGAGAGCTGAGCAAGTGCTGGAGATTAGTTATGTTTATAGCGTTTTGCTCATTCTTCTAGGAGAAGAAAAGTCAGAATAAAAATGATGGAAGTCTGAACATTTTGAAAGAGCAGTAATTCCCAGTTGTATTTATTGCCTCTGCACACACAGCATAAACTCTTCCAACATTCCATTTGAGTCTTCTGTTTGAGGAACTTTAATTTTCTCCATCTTCGGCTCAGTGTCTATTTTTACTCTCTTGCACTTCTAAGAAGGACTTTTGGATGTTATTTGAAATTAAAGGTTCAGTTTTAGTGCTGCTTCATGAATCCAAATCATTATGTCGATCTGAACCAATGTAGAAATAGAGTAAATTGTAGACAGCTTCATTTTAATTGACATCCAGTTAATTACTTTGACAAAAACAGAAAGCAGCATCCTGTTAAGATTCGCTGGGTGTTCTTGTCTCGGATGAGGACCCAATTTCGAACAAACCAAGTCTTTTTCACCAGATTCAAATTGGTCTATTTATGCATGTATCTTTAAATGTTTCTTGTATAATCAGAATTAATTGGATTGTATTCATAATTTCATGAAGTTGAATATGGGAAAGCCCAAAAAATGGGCTTCCTAGCTCCAGTGAAGAATGGAGGTATGAATCTTTTATGGCACAGTTTGTCTGAGACACCATGTCTGGAAGGAGACGAACACAGTTTTGCTAGCTGAAGCATGCAGAATACACAAATCTTAATAGTCACTTTGTGTTAAAGGCTGATTTCTAGCCTGACCTGCCATTTTGGACATTAGAGCAGATTCTGTTCATATGCTGTCTTAACAGCTCTCATTGAGTTCAATTCATAGTGATCAGGAGTTTGAGGGACCTACACGGTCATCCCTCATGCTATAAAGGGCATTTTCATAGGACCATTAGATAAGGCTTTTCTTTTGTTACTGTTAATGGAATGACAATGGTGTTGAAGTACTTTACAAAAGTTGTTGGCGTCAGAAGGTAGTGGTGAATTTTTTCCTTGCATTGGCATTTGCTTGTCTTATTGCTCCTGTGCATACCTGCTGGAAGAATCATTATTCACTGCGGATGACTGTAGATGACCGTGCAGAGAACACCACTGAGGTGCAGTTGGCTTTGAAAGCTCAGTTTTGGATGCTCCCACCTCCAGAAGATTGATGGCAGTCTGAGCTGACTGTCTGATTGATTGATGAACATTAATCATACTTGAGTTGGTGTGACACTCATGGGAGTGTGAATGTTGTCTTTCTGAGATAAGTCAACAGGTTGGTGCAACATGCAACCATTGCTACTGTTCCTCCTCATCCACAAATCCCTCATCAATCACATTAATCTGCTACAACATCCAGTGCTGCATTACTGAGAGAGACTGCCTTCCGCTTTTGATCATCCCTACCTGCAGCCATAATAACAATTGTCTAAACCTCCAGGGTAATAAATATATATCTCATGTCAACCTTCTGAGTTTCTACTGCAGCACTGAGACATTGGGTAGTTTGCACTGATGCTAAGACATCCACCAACCGCCTCTGCATCAAGCTTTGGTCCAAAAGTGCTGGTATTAAATTGGTCACTGCATCTACAATAGAAAGGATGAACTGCAAGCTTTGCAAGAAACCCTGACAGCTTGGAATCAAATTTGTCATGTTCCTTGACAATGCAACATGTTCCCTGGCAGTTCTGCCAGTATACCAAAAATCTCTGTGTATATGCTTACTTTATTCTACCTAAGCATCATCCTTATTTAAACTCTCAGCTGAATCTATGAGGTGACAGCCCAAAAAGCTAGGTAGTAAAAGATAAAAATTGGGGCCTGTCTGTACATTCACTGATTAACATTTACTTTCAGAGACAATACAATTCAAACATGCATCTAAAACAGAAACACAGATGATAGGAGCAGGAGCAGGTCTTTTGACCCCTTTAGCTTGCTGCGCTATTCAATGTGGCCATGGCTGATCGTCGAGCTCAATACCCTAATCCCACTTCCACTGCCGCCTCCCTTTCCTCCACACCCTCCACCCCTACCCACCAACCCAATGATCCCTTCAGCCACAAGACATATATCAACCTTTTTCTTGAAAACACAATGTTTTGGTCTCAACCACTTTCTGTACTAGTGAATTCCAAAAGCACACCACTGTCTTGAAGCAATTTTACCTCATCCCGATCTCAAAAGGTAAGCCTATGTTGCTCTCTCTGATAGCAAGAATATCCTTTCTCAGATAAAGAGATCAACATAATATTCCATAAGCCCCGTACATTGGCAGCAAGGCATCCTTGTTCCTGTACTCCCATCGTTGATTATGAAGGGTAACTGACAGTTTGCCGTCTTTGCTGTATGTTGTACCAGCACGTTTACTTTCAGCAACTGGTGCATGAGGGCACCCAGGTCACTTTGAACATTCCCTTCTCTCAATTTACAGACATTCAAATAATAAGCTGCCTACCTCTTTTTGCTACCAACATGGGTAAGCTCATGTTAATCCATGCTGTACTGCATCTGTCATTCATTTGTCCACTCAGCCTGTACAAAGCACAATGCAAATCATCTCCTCATCTTCTAACTTTCTAGTCTGTTCCTATTTATTCCTCCAATTATATCCATCACCTGCATACAATTAATATGCAATTCACGGGTTTCCTTTTTCTCTCTTTCCGTAACTGTAAGAATTGATAGGTCCAAGAAAATGTCAAAATATACTGGTCAAAACCCTTCTGTGCTGAACAAAGTATTCCGTTATGAGATTCTGTTTTTCTAAGAACCTTAGCAATTTATTTCATCACACATTTCTCTTGGTGAAACAATCTGATGGTCTATTATTTGCATTCACCTATTTTTAGAGCTGCCTATTCAGTTTTTGTTTCAAACCATCAAGGTCAATCTGCAACAATTTGTCATCCACTCTTCTCAGACAGAGCGCATTATCCTATAAGGAGCCATTGTCTACTTAACATTCAATGGGGATACTATCTCAGTACACGCATCGTTCTGAACCTTGCCTTAACTACTGTTGTGAGGCATTGCACATTTTGTGACACATCAGCCAGCCCCTCAGGGACACGTTCTTTGAATTGATTTCTGTGACTATCTGATCTCATTAGCTTTGCAGCATGTGTCTGGAGGGCCTTGACCTCCTGCAGAAACATGATCGCTTCCCTCCTTTCCACCAGACTTGCTTTACAGCATCAGAGAATCTGGGAGTACTATACCTTTCTGCTGCTCTATTCAGGCTTTTATTGAAAGTTATTGACTAGCTATTGCAGCATGTGGATGCTTCCCCTTTCAGAAGTGCAAGGTCTCTTTAGGAATACAAGTCAACTCTAATTGTACTGGTTACATTCAGATCTGTCTGAAAGTCGAGCCAGTGAACAGCACGTTTTGTGTGTAATTTGATCATGGCAAAGAGTCAGCAGTATTGTCATTTTTGTTCGCCGTCACACATTTGCTACCCAGCATGTTCTACACAAGGCTTAGGTTTTTGGTATTTTTTTTTTCTTTTCTCTGCCCATGTTTCCTCAGCTAGTTTCTCCTCGATGAGGTAGCTAGTTTGCCCCCAGAGCCTGGAGGCAGTGGGCATATCTCTGTGTCAAACACAGCTGACCAAGAAACTCTCCAGCTCTTACTAACTATTGTAGACATACTGGAATTATTCACAGATTGAGAATCAACTTGCTTGGCTATGTTATATTCCATGCCCATCAAGTCCTGAGTTTCTGGGTCACCACCCATCACACCACAAGACCTTCTGACCATATCTCAGCAGCAAGTTAACTGTAATGTAGTGTTTTGTGAAAGCGGTGTGAAATAAAACCGTTTTCTTTATCTTGAACTATAAGCATTCAATTCAAATTATACTAATTTGCATAAGTCAATTTCCCATTACTATAGAATATAGATTATAGAACAGCTTCTGTTTTACAAAGGTGCATAATGCAATTAACAGCAAATTTGTTTAGTGGCTGCAGAGCAGAGGCAGAAGCATGCAATCGAGACACAAGAATCGCGGATTACAAAAGAAATACTGACTGGAGGGCTCACTGTATCTTGGGAAACAATGCTCTAAGCTGATGACTTTTGGAAAAACTTAGATTTTGAAAATTAAGTGATTGGTTATGGGGATAATTATATAATAATGATGTGATAATCTGCTGTATTTGAAATGCTTAGCTCTGGATAATTATAACATTAGTGTCTTAGAATCCAGTGGTGCAATTTGCATGTTGTAATTAGAAGACAGGCTTATTCACCTATAGTTACCACCAGTCATATTGAAGGACTTCTCACTATGAGCCCTAGAAGTGTGAAGGCATAGCTAGGCAAACTTTAATAACTCTCAGATATCAGTGAGTAAACATTCATTTGTCTGACAAAAGGAATAGCTTGCCTGAATAAGAAACCTTTCATCCATCACAGCTGCAAACAGCATGACGGTTGAATACAGAATAAAAATAGTCAAATTAATGGAATTTAAGGGTTTAATTGAGCCACTTGAAGTTGGCCAATGTCTCAGACAGCTGAGTAAAGTCACCTATTTGAATTACCTGAAATGTAGAGCTTTGATCTAATGAAGGCAAAATGTTGACTGCAGCCTTCTTTGTAACTGCTATATGCACTGCTAAATGCTAACTAACATCAGTGGGTTTTTTTGCATTGTAGGATTAGCCCCTTGAGTGTGAACTGTAGAACAGCTGCCTTGGTTACTAAGCTGCAGTTGACATATTTTGAATTCTGAAGTAAGTTGAACTTGAGGAATAGTTTCCACAAGTTTGTGTTATCTGCAGCACTGAAGCCAACCATAAGGAATTAATGCAAAATAACCAGACTGCCAATTAAACCACTGAAATAAGTTCAACTGTCATTTTTCATGCAATAGATGCACTGTAAGACAAGTTTGAAACTAAGTTTAATATCCCCTGTTCTGTGACTAATGATCAGTCATAAATCTTCCATGTCATTTACCACTTACAAAATGGAATGATTTATACAACTACAGGGATTGATTATGATCTATGATCCAATCTGATTATGTCATATAGTTGATTCAGTGGACAGTAACAAATATCATCTAAATGACATGCAGTCTAGCCATCAACTATTTTTTTTGATTTATCTGGCAAAAATGTCTGCATTCTACATCGCTATTTAATAATGAGCAATTGGAAATGGATATTGTCATGGAACCCATTATTTCTTATGTGCAATTTTTTCTATAAACCAACGTGCTGTAAACATTCTAATATCCAGGGAGCGCTCAGTTCCAAAGGGGAGAGATAGACAACTGGTGTTGAGTTTAACCTGAAGGGTCACTATGGCTCAGGTGAAGGGCCAGGTTGAGAATGCAGGGCCTTCATGCTAACATCAGCCAATGCGAGAACTAAACCCATACTGTGGGCATCACTCTGCACTGTACAGCAGCCATCCAGTCAACTGAGCTAACTCCACCATCTACAAGACACCAGTCAAGTGTCTCATGGAATACTTTCCACTTGCCTGGATGAGTGTAACTCTAATAACACTCAAGAAGCTTCACCCCATGACAAAGCAGCCCATATGATTGCCACTATATTCACAAACATTTAGTCCCTCCACTACCAATGCTCAGGAGCAACAATGTGTATACCTACAGATTGTACTGCAGAAATTCACCAAGGTACTCAGATCGTACCTGCCAATTTCATGACCTTTTCCATTTAGAAGGACAATGGAAGCAGATATGTGGGAACATTACCCAGAAGTTCCTCTCCAGCCATTCACCATCCTGATTTGGAAATATGTTTATGTCCTTTCAGTGTCTCTGGGTCTAAGTGTTGAAGCTCCCTAACAGCATTGAGAGTCTATCTTTCCCAAATGGACAACAGCAGTTTAAAAAGGTGACTCAAAACCATCTTCTCAATGGCAATTAGGGATGGGCAATAAATGCTTGCTTCACCCATATCCCATAACTGTGTAAAAGTTAAACTCAATTTCTCATGACGTGCTGTACAGTACTCAACATTGAATTTAATAATTTCAGGCCGTAACTAGTCTTCTCATTAGTTTTGGATGGCCAGTATTATTGGTGATTATGTTGTTGTCATTCACACCAGCCCGAGACTCAACTTAGAATTAGAATTATAATAGAATTAGCTTTATTGTCATGTGCATTCAAATGAGTACAGTGAAAAGTTTGCAATGTCGCCGCTTATGGCACTATCTTAGCCACAAGATACCTAGGAATTTGGTACAAAATTGAAAGAATAATAAGTGAAAGTGCAGCCATAACAATAAAAAGGGAAAAAAAAAGTTGAATTGCAGCCATTGTCACCAAAGTCTATGCCAGCATCAAGCCTCCAGACCACATTAAGCCAATTCTCCAGATCACTCCAAGTCAAATTCAAAGCCTCAGCTCCAGTCTTCAGGGGCCTTCCCTCCCCACCTCAGCCTCCAGTCTGCAGGGGTCTCGCCTCCAGTGCCAGCCTCCAATCTGCAGGGACCTTCCCTCCCCGCAGCAGCCTCCAGTCTGGGCCTCGCTCCCCATGGCAGCCTTTAGTCAGGGAGTTGCTTCCTCTATTCTTCCCCAAGTAAGTTTAAAAGTAGGTGTTTGAAAAGAAAGAGAATAAGAGAAAGAACTGGCAGAGCAGATGAGCTCCGGCTGAAGTGTCCTGCTCTGCTGCCATCTTGGACCTGCGGAACAAAGGAATGTTTGTTCCTTTACCTGTTCCAGAGTGTTTTTGTTGTGTTGTTCATCATCCCTTTTGTCAAGTAATCTCTCCGGACTTTATCGCAAATCTTTCCTTTCATTTTCTTTCCTCTCTTCACCTTTCTTGTCTTTGTACTTGAATGAAATCCGTACTGTTTCTCATATTTGCCAAAGTGATCATTATTAAATGGCTGTTTTTCAGATTATGTCACAGGATCGTCTATATCTCTGGACAGTAGGAACAAAGATCAAAAATAATCAGCTTCAAATTACAACTTGCTGCAAGATGCTGATCTGTATGTGAAATGTTTCCAGTATTTTACAATAATATTTCAGTTTTATCCCTGCACGATTTAATCACTAATTAAGGTGGTACTGAGGAACTTTTGATTGTTCTGCGATAAAATGTACTTCCACAGTGAGAAGTAAAACAGTTCACAAATGGCTTTTTTATAATTCTTATTGATGTCCGACTGAAAGAGGAGTAACTGAAAAAATTCTCCATTGGGACATTATCAAATGCAATTAAACTCCAGGCATCTGTAATTATTGAACTGGGCTTTTATTCAGATGCAGTGACAAGTGTCAATGCATGTCTATAGTATAAATCTTACCTTGAAATCAGGTTCTTGCAAATTTAGCCCTACTTTTGGATTCAAGTATCTCATGTCAGTTGGCACTTTGCGCTGAGTTTTTATCATGGAGGTGGGTTCCTGGAGTCATTTTTTAATTTCGATCAGGAGCTCCCCCTCTGTTGGAAAACTGATTATCTTTCAGATTTTCTGGTGTATCAGACCTTAATTGGAACAGAAGCAGGTTTTCTGCCAGTGGAGTTGGGATAGGTGATAGAATTAGAACTTACTTTGGTACCACACTGTCAGTTTCCTCGAAACTGCACAACCATGCAGCCATTTTGAGGATCTACCTTTGCTGGTCAGTGTGTGGGCGAATGGATCTCTTGTTCCGAAAGTTGTTGCGCATCATTAGCAGGGAGAAATCAGACAAATGTAGCACATTGGTAGACATCACTGAAGCCGCTGTGTGCCCAGTGACAGAGATCTACAGATTATACCATACCTTTGACTTTGTTAGTGGGAACCTGATATCAGGTGAAGGAGCTGAAGACTTGGTAGACAGAGCAAGGCTGCTCATTGCTTCATTGATGCCTGTCTGGATCTACTACTATAAAGCCCTGAGAGAGATTATCTATTCCCAGAGTATGACAGGAAAATCCCACAGTGTCGAGCAATGGGGACATCATCACGTTTAGTCATTTACCTCCATTTCCTCCTCCTCCAGTGAGCTGTTTCACAGCCTTGGAGATCATTGTTGGCTCACTGATGGTACTTTGAAATTTACTCATAACCAGTGGGTTGTAACTTTTGCATCTTCCCTGCCCCACTGTCACCTCCTATCCTGTGTTCAGAGGCCTCTTAAAAATTCAGTTCTCAAGTGCAATACTGCAACAGTGCTTGACTTCCATGTCTTGAATGAATCATTAACTGAGGCATTGTCTGTACTGTCCAGGAGATATAAAAGACCCTGATATAATTAGGAAAAAAAATCAATCAAGGTTTTCTGTTTAATAATGATCAAACCAATATCACTAAAACAGACTATTTGGTCAGCATCTTACTGCTATTCATGTGATCTGGCACTTAAATGAACAGCTACATTGCCTCCATGACAACAGCGACTGCACTTCAAAAATATTTCCCTGTCGACTGTGCACATTGAGATGTCATGAGAAGTACCACAATGCTGCAAGCTGTCACTCTTTCTTCTTGCTTGCCTCCAGATATAACAATGGGAAAAAGTATTGAATGCAACATCGCATTTAAAATATCAATAATATTCTACTCCAAGAGCTGAAAATGAAAAAATAAATTAGTCTATCCTAAAAGTACAGACTTAATTTGACAATGTTAGCCTGTGCCTTGATGAAGTCACACAAACAGGAACAGATCAGTCTTTAGTCCAGGGTCTATAAGGCCAGTTCACCTCTAGTCTGGACCTACCACCATGAATAGAAATCTCTGGGTGAAAAGCTCCCTAACATTTATCTCTTTTGAACTAACATTGCCATTCCTACTTCAAGCGCATGCAATTGATAAGCCATATGGGAAGGTGGGGTACCATGTCTTTCATGTACAAACTGGGAGGAAAGGTTTGGTCCTTAATATTCTTTTCTTTTACAACCAATCTTTGGGTGCTATTTATGAACAAGTTAGAGGAAAATCTGCACTTACATCCTTGCTTTGAACTATGCTTAGTTCTGACCACTGAATATTATTTTTATTAGCTCATGGATTGTGGGTGTTACTGGCTGGACTAGCATTTATTTCCATCCCTAGTTGCCGTCGAGGGTGGTTGTGAGCTACTTTCTGGAATCACAGAAGTTCATTTAGTACAGTACACCCTATTGCCAAGGGAAGGGGGTTCGATGATTCTGACCCAGTGACACTGAAGGAATGGCAATGCATTCCCAAGTCATGATGGTGAGTGACTTGGAGAGGAACTTGAGGTAGTGTTCCCATGTATCTATTGTCCTTGTTCTGGGTCATAGGTTTGGAAGATAAGATGCCTTGGTGAATTTCTAAATTGCATCTTGTAGATGGTACATACTGCTGCTACTGAGTGTCAGCAGTGAAAGGAGTGAATATTTGTAGATGTGATACCAATCAAATGGGCTAACTTGTCCTGAATTGTGTCAAACATTTTGAGTGTTGTTGGAGCTGCATTCATCCAGGCAACTTGGAATATTCCATCATACTCCTGACTTGTGCTTTGTAGATGGGATAAACCCTGCATGATTCCTGATCTCGTACCTGTTTTTTTTAGATTAAATTAGATTCCCTACAGAGTGGAAATAGGCCTTTTGACCCAACAAGTCCACACCGACCCTCTAAAGTGTAACCCACCCATACCCATTTCCCTCTGACTAATGCACTTAACACTATGGGCAATTTAGCATGGCCAATTCACCTGACCTGCACATCTTTGGACTGTGGGAGGAAACCGGACCACCCGGAGGAAACCCACGCAGACACTGGGAGAATGTGCAAACTCCACACAGACAGTCGCCCGAGGCTGGAATTGAACCCGGGTCCTTGGCGCTGTGAGGCTGCAGTGCTAACCACTGAGCCATGTGTTTTTGTAGCCACGTTACTTGTATTACTATTCCATTCAATTTCTGGTCAACAGTAACGCCCGGAATATTGATAATGGAAGCTCCAGTGATGGTGATAGCATTGAATGTTAAAGGGCATTGGTGAGATTCTCTCATGTCGGATATTGTCATTGCCTGTCAATGGATTTTGTCTCGGTCTTGCTGTATTTGGGAATGGGCTGCTTCAGTATCTGACGGGTTGTGAATGATGTTGAACATCCAACTTCTGACTATATGATAGAGGGAAGGTGACTAATGAAGCAGCAGAAGATGGTTTTGCCTGGGACATTCCCCTTACAAACTCTTGCAGAGACATACTGAAGCTGAATTTACAGACCTCCCCAATATCACAAATATCTTACTTTGTACAAGATATGACTCCAGCCAGTGGAGAATTTCCTCCTTGATTCCCATAATAAAAAAAATCAATAATATTTATATTTTGACACCATACTTTATATCAAAATTATTTTCTTGAGTTTACTGGTTTGAGACTCCTGTTTGAATGTTAAAGCCTTGAGTCCACTGGCTTAAGTACAACAAATAATATTTTGTTTCAGAAAACTCAAGGAAACTTGTCTGTTTGTGTCTTCATAGATGCAGCATATAAATATTTAGTTGAAATGGCTAGCGTATCCTTTATATTTAAAAGAAAATCTGTAGTCAAGGAATGGGAAATGAAAAAAAGAAGCCATCTCTCCTCTCCTAACTTGGTTGGAGCATTTGATGGTAGCTGGAAATGTGTTGCTGGAAAAGCGCAGCAGGTCAGGCAGCATCCAGGGAACAGTGGATTTGACTGAGACAGGCTGGGGGGAGGGGAAATGAGGAAACTGGTGAAATCCGAGTTCATCCCTTGTGGTTGGAGGGTTCCTAGCCGGAAGATGAGGCATTCTTCCTCCAACCGTCGTTTTGTTGTGGTAGAGCAATTGGCTGTTCCTCTGGATCTTCCTGCTCCTACAAAGCCAATGTGAAAATGTAACCATGGAGAAAGCTTTCTATGGTTACTTGAGTAAATATGCACAGTTGGTTTCTGATTACATGATGTTTGGGCACAGTATTATGGAAGCTTAATTTTCCCCATGCTATGGAAGTAAATGAACTATATTTTCACTTTTTATAAAAGTCATGGCATTTAGATAACATTTCATAGTGCGCAGAGTACACAGCATGAGTTAAAATATTGGCACTTGTCTCAGATATATCTTGCCTTGTATGTGTTCCATTATGATTGCTTTCTTCATTCTGATAAAGTGGATTTAAATAAACTCCTGAAAATAACTACTATATTTACTCATGTAAAAGTTAAGTATTTGAGCAAAAGGCAGGGGCTGCCTTTTACATGAGTAATACTTTCAACGAGTTGAAGTAGAGACTTTGCAACTGCCACCAATAACATTGACAGCAGTTGCTGCTCATGGTCCTGAACTCAGCTGTTGTCAACTAAACACCAGTATCTATTTTATTTCAATCGGGAAAAAAAAATCATTAGACTGTTCCCATCAACCGTAACCCCAAAATTAGCACAAGCATGAAAAATCAACGATATTAGGATTGAAAGTCAGGTGTTAATGTACACATGTGAGTGTAGATGTTAACTTTGTGTCGCATTGCCAAACATTCACAGGTGTGCTGCATTCATGACTTCAAGGCATCTTTTTTTTCTTCAGTATTGTGGAGATGATGACAAAACATATGTGTCAGGGTCAAAGAAGACATGGAAAACATCCAAGTGAATAATTAGTTTTATTAATTTTGTTGATTTATTGGGAAGGTGTTCTGGCTGCTCAAAAAAAAATCACAATATCTTTATAAATAGTTTTTACAAATTCGGTTTGAGGGGGAGCAACATGTGTCTCACATCAGGGTCTTCATAGAGTCCATAGAGACATACAGGTGTACTACTCGGAAACAAACCCTTCGGTCCAACTTATCCATGCCAACCAGATATCCCAACCCAATCTAGTCCCACCTGCCAACACCTGGTCCAGATCCCTCTGAACCCTTCCGATTCATATATCCATCCAGATGCCTTTTAAATGTTGCAATTGTACCAGCCTCCACTACTTCCTCTGGCAGGTCATTCCATACATGTACCACCTTCTACGTGAAAAAGTTGTCCCTTAGGGCTCTTTTATATCTTTCCCCTCTCACCCCAAACCTATGCCCGCTAGTTCTGGACTAGCCTTGAAAGAGTTGTGTAAAACAGACTGGGCAAATCGATTAAAAGGTCAATCAGTGGCAGATAATTAAGTGGATTTTTTTTACATTCAGCAAAGTCACATTGAAGGTGTCAATGCAAGTGATAAACAGATGTTAACCCGTGGTTAACAAAAATGTCAAGAACAGTATCAGAACAAAAAACTAAAACATTCAAAACAGCAAAAGCCAATAATTGGCCAGAGGGTTGTGATTGTCCTTTAAAAACCAGCAGTGGATGATTAAAATGCTGATATAAAGGGAGAAAATTGATCATTTAAATACGTAGACATATAAAAAAAACATACAATATGAGCTTTATCAGATAGGTAAAAAGATAATAATTAAAGCAAGTGTGGAAGATGCAAATAGAGAATTGATCACAGCAAACATTGAAATGGCAGGTAATTTAAACCAATGTCTTGTATCAGTCTTCATAATGGAGGATACTACACCATTGTTAAGATATCAGAGAAGCCAGGTTTTAATGGGATTTAAAGGAGGGGCTTGTCGACACAGTGAGGACATTGATTGAAATATTCCAGAACTCTGTGACCTCCTGGAATGTTCCAGCAGATTGGAAATTTGCTAATGCCATGCCCTTGTTCAAGAAGAAAAAAGACAGAAATAAAGAAATTATAGATCAGTTAGTCTTGCATCTGCTGTTGGGAAAATATTAGGATTGACCTTCAAAGAAGAAAGAGCAGGACATAATAAAAACTTAATACAATCAAAGAGAGTCAGCAAGATTTTTTGAAAGGAAAATCATGTTCAAGAACTTTACTAACGTTCTTTGAGGCTATAAGAAGCAGAACTGATAAAGGGAACTGGTATTTGGATTTCCAGAAGGCATTCAATAAAATGGCACACAGAAGGTTACGGCACAAGACGACAGAAGCATGTGGATTTCGGGATAATGTATTAGTATGGATTGAGAATTGTGATATGTAGGATTATCTACCTCAGAAAACTGTGGAGGCAAGACCATTGTTGGAGGCAATCCTGAGGGAACGAATTAGCATGCACTTTGAGAGGTAAGTATTAATCAAGAATAGTCACCGTGGGTTTATTAAGGAGAAATCATATCGGAGCAGTGATTGAATGTTTCAAAGAGGTGACCAGATGTGTAGATGGACGCTTTACATTTGACACAGTTTTTTGATAGAAGTAAAATGTTTGATAGGACCCTGCATAGGAAATGAATAGTGAAAGTAAGAGCTCATTGGATCCAATGAAATTTGGTCAATTGGATTCAGATTGGCTGAATGGCAGAAAGCAGAGAGTGATGATCAAAGGGTGTTTGTGTGACTGGAAGCCTCTGTTCAGGGGAGTTCCACAGGAATTAGTGTTGGCACCCTTGTTCTTTATGGTATTTATAAAGTATTTGGAGTTAAAAGTAGGAGGTAAGTTTGTGAATGAAATAAAAATTATTGGGATGGTAAATAGTGAGGAGAATAGCCTGAAATTAGAGAAATTTATAGATGGACTGGTCAGATGGGCTGATCATAGACTAATGGAATTCAATCTGGAAAAGTGAGAGATGATATACTTAGGCAGGACAAACTCGGCATGGGAATACATGATGAGTGGTAGGACCTAGGAAACACTGAGGTTCAGAGGGACCTTGGTGTGCATGTCCATCCTTAAGGCAGCAGAGTAGATAGATAATGTAGCAAAAAAGGCATATAGGATATTTGACTGTATTAGTGATGCATAGAGTTTAAGAGCAGGGTGTTTATGTTAGAGCTGTAGAAAATGTTGGTTAGGCCACAGCTCGAGTTTTGTGTGCAGCTTTGGAATCCACATGAAAGGATGGATGTGAGAGCAGTCGAGGGGCTGCAGAGAAGATTTACCAAAATGTTGTATATGAAATAACTCCACAGAGGCCAGTATCCTGTCACCAAGTCACCCTTATTTACATATGAACAGACCTTGACTTTGGTTCTGCTTTTTCACAGGCAGTTCTCAGAGATGCAGCATCTCGGACATTCCTCTTTTTTTGTGTCAGCTATGGATGCCTGTTTGGACCAAATCAACAGCCCTAATCAGGAAACTCATCATATATTAAATCAAGCTGGCTGACATTGCTACAATTGGTACAGCCTGGACTGAAGAGTTTCAGTAGTGAAGAAAGGTTTGATAGATTGGTATTACTTTCCTTGGAGCAGAGGAGACTGAGGTGGGACATGATTGAAATGTATAAAATTATGAGGGACATAGACAAGGTAGATAAGAAGGAATCTTTCCCCTTGGTGGAGAGATCAATGACTTGGGGATATAGATTTAAAGTAAGGGGCAGGAGATTTATAGAGGATGTAAGGAAAATTATTTTCACCAGAAGGTGGTTCCTGTAAGGGCAGTAGAGGCAGAAACCCTCAAAATATTTAAAGACCATTTAATTAATCCTTAGTGATGCCAAGCGTACAAGTCTATGGACCAACTGCTGGAAAATCGGAGTAGAATCATTAGTTGATTGCTTTTGACTGGTACAAACTTGATTGGCCTTTTTCTGTGCTGGAGATCTCTATGACTCAGCCTGAAAGTATTTAAAGAGAAGGTATATAGATTTTTGAAGTACCTTGGAAGGAGGAGCTGGCTGGAAAGAAGAGCTGATTCCTAGGAAAGATCAACCATTATCTTATTGAGTGTTGGTATCGGCTTGAGGGACTGAATGGCCAACTCCTTATGCATTTAAAATATAAGTATGATATTCTAAGTTTTGTAAATCTTTTCTGATGGGAAAGTGAGCACAAATCCAAAAGCAAAATAATGTTATTCCGTTTACATTTAAAGCAGATATTATGTGCTCAATGATTTTGTAATCTCAGAGGGATTGAGAATTGTAGCTGACATAATTGCACCAAAATCCATCAGCTTTATTTCCAAAACTGTAAACTTGAAATCAATACAGACGACTTAAAATCTACAGGTATACTGAACTGACGAGGCCAATCCCCTTCAACAGAATATCCTCCATTGAGGATTTCATTGCCAAGTCATCTCAATGAGATTTTTATTTGAATTTTTTCCTTTGGCTGCATAGCAACGGCTCTCATGCTGAATGCTCTAAATCACTTAATCAGCAGTCCCTGACTAATTCTGGAATGTGCATTCTATGTTCCAAGTATTGCCAGATCATTTCTACAGCAAATTTAAACAAATCTTTAAATATATTCTTTTAACTTCCCTTGCTGAAAATGCAGAGCATAGACAGGTATATAACACTATGAATGTATCTTCTATTCACTATCTTATGATTTATGTTATGGGCAATCAATGGCAACAATTTAGTTATGAGGTAAACATATATAAAAATGGACCTCTTCGTCGGGTTTTGTGGTTTGAAAGGGTATGCGGAGAAATCCTGTTTTCATTCATTGATCGGGTGCCTTAGCAAGGACTATGTCTGGTCTATGACTAGAGCTGAAAATGTGTTGCTGGAAAAGCACAGCAGGTCAGGCAGCATCCAAGGAACAGGAAGAAGGGCTCATGCCCAAAACTTCGATTCTCCTGTTCCTTGGATGCTGCCTGACCTCTGTGCTTTTCCAGCAACACATTTTCAGCTCGGATCTCCAGCATCTGCAGTCCTCACTTTCTCCTGGTCTATGACTAGGGCCATTTCAGACAGCAGAGAGTCAAACAGAATGAAACAGACCCTTTGGTTGAACTCCTTCATGCTGACCAGGTTTCTCAAACTAAACTAATCCAATGTGCCTGGTTTTTCCCTCTAAACCTTTCTTAATTATGTTCCTGTCCAAATGTCTTTTAAAAGTAGTAACTGATCTGGCATCTACCACTTCCTCTGGCAGTTCATTCCTTATACGCATCATCCTCTGTGTGAAAACGTTGCATCTCCAATCCCTTTTGAATCTTAGTCCTCTAACCTTCAATCCATGCTCTCTAGTTTTAAGAGTTCACCACATTGTCGTAGGTCTGGAGTCATTTGTAGGCTATACCAGATAAGTTTGATGGGTACCCTTTCCTTAAAGGCATTTGTGAATCAGGTTTTTTTTAACATGTGACAGTGGTTAGGATATGGTGTCAATACAGTTTTCAATTCCAGAACTTACTGAATTCAAATTTCACCATCTCCCATGAAGGGATTCAAATCCATGTCCTCGAACATTAGCCTGGGGTTTTGAATTATGAATCCAGAGATTTTACCATGACACCGTTATCACCCCATGCATGAGGATTAAACAGTCAGTTACTTCATTGGCAAAAGAAACTCAATATCTTCTACGCTGTCCAGAAGGTATATACGCAATTGTATAATGCCCCATGAGGTAAATGATAGCTATAAACCATGTACTTCAGGATAGCAACATAATTAACTATTCTGCCAGAAGCAATGGATGGAGCTGTTGTCAGGGTACCAGAAAGCTTTTTGATATTGGCAGCTTATCATTGATGATCTCTATCTAGAAAATATTTCATATCAATTAACTTAATGGTGCTGCAATGACTATGTTATAAGACACATATCAAACTGAAAGGGACAATCGAACAGTCTTAGTTTTTCAGTGCAATTGGTCAGTATTTCTAGGTACAGTAAGCTTTTCTTTTGATGTGCAAAACAAACTCTCATCCTAAAATTACTTGTCTAATGGTGACCTAGTAAATAAGTTAGAGTGCTTTGCAGAGGCAGAGGTGGAAACCAAGTGGAAAGGAATTTACTTGGAAATCAGATTTATTCAAAGACGTTGTCTGGTAGAAATTGAGAGTGCATGGTCTGAGATAACTTTGGGCAAGATTTCCAAAGGTTGCTGTAATATGCTTGATCTTCTAAGGAACTATTTATAATGTTAGTCTGGTGTTCAAGGAAAGAAGATTGTTAAAGAAAATGCAATACTCAAGGCAACTTGCCAGGTAGTGAACTCTCAGAAATATTGCAAAATAAAGAAGAGAATGGTGAAATTGATATGTCAAAATTCAGGACAGCAGCATAGGTTGGGAAAATGTAGGTGAGGGTTTGTCCAATTTTATAGGATTGAGGACTCATGTGGCAAGCCCATGTATGAGCTAAAGTTTAAGGAAAAGATGCGGAACTATTCACAAAGTAACTTTTAAAGAAGCAGGGTTCTCGTGGAAATGAGAAATAGATGAAGTTTTTAGTATGAATTTTATTCAAATAGGAACATAGAAAAATGATATTTCAAATATGGCTTAAATCATAACTGAAGTTGAACTGACCAGCAAGGTTTGATGTGATTATAGAGAAAGGAGAAATTGGAGTCAGTCACAGCTAGAGGCAGATAGACCTTGTTAGGGGCTGGACAACATTGTGTCAGTACAGCCAGTAGAGATTGGGAGTAAAATGCAACCTATTCAGAACTGGAATATCAAGCTAACAGTCAAAAAATACAACAACAGTCCTCAAGGTGCTAATGTTAATGAAGAGATTCAGATAGGAGTCACCCATGTAACTATGCAAAGTGATTTGTAGATGTTTGTACTTGGTAAGGCTGAATTTTGCATAGAGCTTATAAATAACAGAAAACTAAAAGTGTGACCTCAAATCATGGGGCAGTTAGCTGATAATAGGAGCGAAAGTGTTCCAAATGGTTGTGTACAAAGATAATAATGGAACTACATGAAAATAGCAACATGGAGATGCACCACAGAGACGATGTGGTAACCATGTGCCTGTGAAAATCTCTGTATTTCTCTAAGATTAGAAAGTAATACGAGTAGATCTCAGAAACTTGAACAAAGATGGTATACGAGAGAAAGAAGTAGGTAGTGAACTTTCCTTGAAAGTCTACAATAATTTTAAGGAACTTGGAGGGAAGTGTCTGATTATGATGGAGTTTGAGAAAATGTGGGTATTAAAGTTTATATTTTGAGAACAGGATTTTCAAAGAATGAACATTAGATGAGAAGTGACACTTAAGATGGATGGTAAGTGAGAAGTCTGGAACAAAAGGTGTACTAGCTTCACAACATAAGCTGTTTTTTATGAAGACAGGAAGGAGTGGGGAAGGCATCAGAAGAGATGGTGCCCAATGAAGAAAAGGTTATTGGGTGGAATCTTATAAGGGCCTGAGTGATTTGAGATTAATGGCAGTATCAGATGAGAAGTCTGTTAATACCTGTCCTGACATTGGGAGCAATTTGTTACATCTTTTATGCATCAAGGTGAGTTTCTCGATAGGCAGTGGTGAGTTCCAATTAAAGGGGCATTATTTCTTGTTGAGTGCCTTGTTAATAACCTCATTTCTTGACATGGAAGTCAGAACTCTCCATTTGCTCTGATGGACCTCCATATCGGGCATCAACACCTTAGGGCGTGCTTCATTGGCACTGACCATACTCACTCCCCATCCAGGGACATTGGCAACTGGTGTCTGCAAGCCTCTAAGAACCCTCACAGCACATATCTGATCCATTTGCAAAATGCTGCACTTCAGGCTGCATTTGCAAATACCATTGGAATCTTGTAGCAAGGACACTGCGTTGAGGGTCATGTATCCAGCTCATGGGCTGGACCAGGCTGCATCTCCGGGCCTAATACTTGCTGTCATTAACCTCACTCACATGGAGCCTACGGGATGCTTACAACATCCCTGCTTTACCTTGTCTTTTCCCCTCAGTCAGAAATGCCAGGTTCAGTTTGCCGCTGCATTGAATGTTGTTTGTTATGGACACAGAGCCAGAAAGCTTGACATAGTTGGCAGCAGGTCTCTGTCAAGTCAAAGGAGTTGATCTTCATTCTGGGGATCCTGGCACAGTAAGTCAACGGGAGTCTCCAGTACCAATCCAGGAACTTAGATGTAGTTCATTAGTCACTCAAGACAGTCAGAGTCAAGACGCTTTCCATATTTAGGGTGAAGCAGACCCTTTATGCTCTATTATGGAATGTTTTATTTTTGAAATGAGAGAGAGAGAAATGGAGTCAAGTGTGTGGCACAACTATTAATTTTGGTGCAGGCTGGGGAGGTCTCCATACAAGTCAGTAGACAGTGCAGAGGCCATCCAGGATTAGTGGTATTGGGGGTTAGGGTGGGTGACAGTGAAGGAAGAAGATGCATTCAGTAGTAAGAGTGGCAGAGTTAAACAAGTTAGACAGCCTTCTGATGCGATATGGTATTTAAAAAAAACAAAAATCAAACTGTCAACAACATCTTATCAAAACCACATCATTACCAAGTGTTGTGGACCAGACCAAACCCTTCAAAGTATGTTTAAAAAGATAGTTCCGACACTAACCTTGTCTTATCTTAAAGACATCAAGGGTGGTTCATGTGTGGAATGAACTTCCTGAGGAAGTGGTGGATATGGGTACAGTTACAATGTTTAAAAGACATTTGTAAAAGTACATGAATAGGAAAGGCTTGGAGGGATATGGACCAAATGCTGGCAGGTGGGACTAGTTTAGTTTGGGAACACAGTCGTGTGGACTGGTTGGACTGAAGGGCCTGTTTCCACGCTGGATGACTCTGTGACTTTACAGATGCAAGTCGATGTGTCAAATTACTCTATATTCAGCAAAACATACTTTATTTTTATACTAGAGTAAAAATGCAGGCAAAATAAAAGTAGAGAATTGGCTTAACTGCAACTCTTTTGAAATGCTTGACAAAATAATAGATATATTAACTACCACTAATGAACTGATCCAATATAGTAACATCCAATAAGCACAACCTTGGCAAAGATAAGTTCTGAAAAAATGAATTGTCTTACAGGCAATTCTCCAATTCAGGAAGAAATGCATCAAGAGAAAATGCTGAGAGGGAGGGAGAGAGTAGCAGTGAGAGATGTATTGAAGCTTCCAAACCCAGCTTCAAGACCCAAACAACAACTGCTACTAAAAACTAAAATAAAAAAAACTCGCTCTGTGGGACCTTGATCCCACCCACTCAAGCTGCTTCTATTGTTGCAATCTTAGAAAATAAACAATGCCTCACAAACTGTTTACTTAATGGGTTTTGAAGCAGACTGATAGGTAGTTCTGATCTCAACCCTTCTTCATTGAAAGGAGGATAAAATTGACCTCTTAAAGACATAGTATCATGCCCTAGTGTGATGATGCATTCCAGTCCCAATGGTGCCCACCAATTTGTAAACGAGTAGTCATATTATTGGTTGGACATATTTTTTTCTTTTTGTTGAATCAATTATTGAATGATTAAGTGGAAAATTTTGAAAATGCCCCCTTCCCCACTCCATTTTCCAGGATTTCCTGGTGCTAATGTTTAAAATTATTGTAGCAAATAATTAACACACAATGATCAAAGACCGAATAATTATACAACAAATTCACACAGAGGGTTGTGCATGTATGGAATGAGCTGCCAGAGGAAGTAGTAGAGGTTGCTACAATTACAACATTTAAAAGGCATCTGGATGGGGGCATGAATAGCAATTATTTAGAGGGATTTGGGCCAAATACCAGCAAATGGGACTAGATTTATCTTGGATATCTGGTCACCATGGACAAGTTCGACCAAACAGTCTGTTTCTATGCTGTACATCTCTCTGACTCCATGATTCTAAATGCACAAAAAGATTTAATTGCACATTTTGGAGCCTACAAATATATTGAGATCGCATGCCCAACATCTACGCTTAATGCAACTGTACATTTCTTGGATATTAATCAGAACTCCAGTTAGTCTACCCACAAAGCCACATGGGACCAGTGGCCAACATATTGACGAGCACTCTTCAATTCAGTTAACCACTTTCACTATTATGGAACAAAATGTCCTCTTATTTCTAATAACCGCATATAAACATTGCAAGTTATTAATCTGGACCAACCAGCCATTTAATTGCAATCATGGAGTTAAGTGAATTTCCTCAGACTAATTTATTAGAATCAGTGGAGTTGTTCCCATTTAAGGCTTCAGAATTTTAGTCTGTTAAATTTTAATTCAGATTTCCATTGAGTGGCTGATGGATCAATATTAATGTCTACTGCTGTAAAGTTCAGAATCCTCAACCTACAGCTGAATATTTTTATTGCAAAAATGAAACACTTCTGCCTTGTGTCACCTCAAATACAGAATTTCTTGGATCCTAACTATCCCATTGACCTCACTTTTTTACAATAAAGCAAAAATAACTGATTCCAATACTTCAGATTTATATACAAGTTTAATATGATATTATTGCTGTTTTCAATTCTAGACCTTGTAAATGAAATTCTGTTTCTTATAACTTTAATAAACTAATAACTATGCTTTATTATGTTATGGAATCCAACCAAACACTCTTCAAATATATCAAGCAGACAGCGTAGATCCTAACTTTTATCTTATGTCAAGGCTAATGTAAGGTGCTATGTTCCAGATGTAATTGGATTGGTCACAGTACTCAGATTAAAGCAGAACATACTTCACTCTTATCTCTTGTTAAAATACAAACAAAAGAAAGAAGAATTGTCATAACTTTTACTCTATTGGGAAATTTAACAGAATAATAGATTATTTAACTACTAAACAGTAATTGTTCCAATACATTAACATCCCATGAACACACCCTTGGCAAAGGCAAATTCAGTAAAATAGATTGTCTCACATACAATTTTTCACCAGTCCAGGAAAAAAAGAATACCAAGAGAAAATTCTGGCAGAGAGTGAGAGCTTTCACTGTTTGCTGTGGCTGAGAGAGATGTAACAGCTTCCACAACCAACTTCAAAACTCCAACAAATGAAAGTGAAATTCAAATCCTGGTTCTGTAGGAGCTTGACTCCACCCATTGATGCCGCATCCAATGTTCTCACGTCAAAAAAAACCAGGGCCCCTCAAGTTGTTGACTTTATGGACTTGGAAGAGACCACTCTGACTCAAAACCCACCTTCAAAAATAGGATAAAAATAAACCTTTTAAAGCCATAGTATTGTTACAATTACTTGGTAGTGCTTAGAATTCCCTGTTCCCCTAGTCCTCTTGGGTGCTATTTCCAAAGAATAGGTGGCTACTTGATTCTGCTTCTCTAAATGTAACATCTTGTACCTTTTCTGTTTGCTCTTTTCATGTCCATTTGACAGGCGTATTAAAATCCTTTTGTTCTTGATGGCAATTCTTCTCAATATGGTGCCATCTGCAAATTTGGAATTATGGACTCACCTTGAGTCTAAAGCATTTATGTGTTTTAATCCTTGCTCACTTTTCTGTTTTACAGTCAGTTCCCGCTCCATTCAGATCCTTGCTTTGCATTCCATGGGTAGAAATGTGTCAACATCTCAGTGTTCCAGTGGCACAACCTGAAGTACGTGCCACTTCCACTCACTGGCTTTTAAAATTTCCAATGGGATTATAATTAAAATATAACGTACAAGCGGCATGCATTGGGTTTCACACATGTGACAGTGGATTGTTTTCAATGATGACAATGCTGTAGCTACAAACAGACTGTAAAAGATCCTCCTGATCAAATAGCAAGGCTCTGCAATATGACCAAAACATCCCTGCTCAACTCCATTGCAACTAGCATCAAACGTTTTGAGAGTGTAAGTGTGGCATGGGTGTTTTCAAGTTTAAGTTTCACTTTAAAATATCTAACATTACAATGATTTTACTTTATTTGTGTGTATCATCTTTGTTTGTTGTGACTAACTTGGTAAAAGAGCTAAATGTTTTGACACACCTCACGTTAGTGATTTCATGGTGGATGGGAGGGGGGTGGTGGTGGGTATGGTTGGTGAGAGACACGTCCTGTAGGAGAAACAGTGTTTTTTGGTCACTTTGTTATTGAATATTCATGACAGTGTCCAATGTTGTACTCACTACTCTATGTGACATGGCTGAAGTCACAAGCTCAGCTCGTCCTCCTTTCAATGCATGTAAAGGTCATTGTCTGAAATTACTGTCAGTCAAGAAAATTCAAAAGTTGTAGATGTACTCAAAGCTTGGTAAGTTTGCCAGCTAACACCAAGGGATGGACACACGTTTGGACAGTACTGACAATGCTGCTTAGTGCCCTAATTTTCTTGCCTTGATTGGCTGATGCCACCACCTCTATCCTCCAGTTCATACAGAATGCCAACCCTTCCCAATTTATTCCCATGTGTCCGACCCTAAATACACTTATTGCATTCATTGCTCAGACCTTTGAGTAAAGGAATAGGGATGTCTTGTTGAGGTTGTACCGGACATAGGTGAGGCCTCTTCTGGAGTATTATGTGCAGTCTGGATGCCCTGCTTAAGGAAGGATATTATTAAACTGGAGAGAGTTCAGAAAAGATTTAACAGAATGTTGCTAGGAATGGAGGATTTGAGATATAAAAATAGACTGCAAAGGCTGGTACTTTTTTTCATTGGAGTGTAGGACGTTGAGACGTGACTTTATAGAGTTTTAAAGGATCATATATATGAGGCATAGAAAAGGTAAATGGCAAAGGCCTTTTCCCTAGAGTGTGAGAGTTTGAAAATATACCCCTTGGCTGAGAGGAGAAAGATTTGTAAAGGACGTGTGGGGAAACTTTTTAACAGAGTTTTTTGTGTGTGGAATGAACTACCAGAGGAACGGACGGATGTAGGTGCAGTTACAACATTTAAAATACATTGGATAAGTTCATGAATAGGAAACATTTGGAGGGATATGGGCCAAGCACAGGCAATTGGTATTAGTTGAGTTTGGGAATAAGTTTGGCATGAGCTAAAGGGTCTGTTTCCATGCTGTATGACTCTGTGACTGTACAATGCATTGCATGGTTTCCAGGTGGGCTCAGAAATTTTCATGATTGCACCTAAACCTACATGCTGATCCATGTTAAAATTCCCCATGGAATCTGTTGTGACAACTGTATTTATTTGTGCAAAGATTAAGATAGCTTGTTTGAGATGGTCTTGGAAATTTGTGGAGCTTCTGCAGAGGATCTGGAATTCTATCCTGTTTGCAATAAAATGTTGTTCTAATTTATTGGAGATAAAATGTTCAACTTCCAGTTGGGAAATGAATTTTGTGTTTGATGAAATGGTGTAAATTGTTTGTTTGTGTTTTTGCATATCACTGTCTCAAAATTATTACAGTTTGCTTTAAAAACCTCAACATTTTATTGGAAATTGTTGGATTGTGTTCAAAGATTATGCCTGTATTCTAAGGAATAGGTCTATCATTCAAAATATAATTTTAACTGCAACAAGAATAGAAATTAAATACATTCTTTGCTTTTAATTGAAAGGTGGTAATTTATGGTGTGACAAACACATCATTTTTCTTTCATTTGAGACAAATATATTAATTTTATAGAAGAAATTTTCATGTTGTACTCTGTACACAAACTCATGCTACATATTCAAAATCTCATAAAAATAGTTGAATTTTGGTCAGTTACTTTCAACAATAAGTAAATGAAACTGTTCCTTTGATTCAGTTTTCTGCAGAAAAGCTCTGGTACCTGTTGTGGTTTCGCTGCGAAAAAAAAAAGTATTTTCTTGTTTGCATGGCCACTATCACAACAATTCTTGCAGTTTTAACAAGAACAAAAGCATACTTGTAATCTAAAAATGAATGAGCCCCTGGGATGAGATCATATTTGATCTTGCCCAGTGCAGTTGTTCAAAGAGAAAATTGATAACAGAAATCATGTTTGAAAACAATTGAATGATGTAATTGATATTAAATACACCAGGATTCCTTTAAGAGTAATTATTTGCTCAATGAAGTATTGATCATGGTAGAATTTCATCTTTCATGTCCTTCAGAGGCTTTTGCTGTGTTGCAACAGTGCACATTCACATGGCACCGTTAGTGTGATGCCCCTTGGCACTTCACATTCTATAACTGGGCCAAGTCAAAGAAAACATGCAGAGAGGTGATCCAAAGCTTGATGGAAGAGGTTAGTTTTAAACAGTGAGTCTAACAGGAATGTAGGAATAGAAAGTGGCAGAGAGGGACATCTCACATTTTCTTGAGCCATTCTTAAAACAGATTGCTTTTGATTGCTGAAGACATGGTTCTCACTGAGGGCTTGAGGAATGTGTAGGACGGTTGGAGGGTATTAGAGCTGAAGGTGACAACAGGGATGAGGAGCAAAAAAAGGTCATGAAAGGATTTCATTACAATAATAATTGTAAATTTGAATCAGTTTATAATCAGCAGCCAATTTTTACTTTGCAAAACACGACTAAAAGAACTGAGTGCTTCACTTTAGTATCAAAGCATGATCATTTTTCTATCCTAAATTCACGAAAAAAGCCTTCCCAATTCTATTCACCACTTAAAGTGATGAATACATTCGAAAAGTTTAGGATTCCACATGTCCATGCCATTAATAACCTCTAAGTGAATGATTCGCTTGCTCTCAGATGTTATGCTAGCCAAATAAAGAGACAGTATACTTATTAAATTGGTAAAGAAGTCACTTACTGATGTGTTATTGAAGGCTTATTCATTTCTCTGATAAGAAATGTTTGTTTCTGTTAACTTTTGTAATATGTTTTATTCCCATGTGGGACATTGGTGGCCAGCATTAATTGCCTGTCCCTAGTTGCCTTTGAATTGAGTGGCTTGCTAAGGCATTTCAGAGGGCAGTTGAGAGTCAACCAAACTGCTGTGTGTCTAGAGTTACATGAAGGCCAGACCAGGTAAGGGTGGCTGATTTCCTTCCTTGAAGGATATTAGTGAACCAGATGGGGTATTTTTCCTGACAATCGACAATGGCCTCATGTTCATCAGTAAATTTTTAACTGCAGATTATTATTGAATTCAAATCCCACCATCTGCTATGGAGGGTCTCAAACACAGGTCCCCAGAACATTAGCTGAGTTTCTGGATTAATATTCTAGCGATGATGCTACTGGACCATCACCTCCCCTGCAAATAACTGAATGTTCACCTGTATCTTTCCCAGGATTTGGCTTGACCACTTCTCAGGCTATTATTAACAAATTTCTCCAACAGCCGTAAAGTTTATTTTAAAATAAATACAGTCTAGAGATTTAAACAATTAAGTCTCTTGATGTTTCATAATGCCAGTGTTAAGTGATAGTTTTCTTTTCATTTTGCAATGCTTGCTTCAGTTTTACTATTTTGTCAATGTGTTGGTTATAGAAAGTTTCTAAAAATCATTGCCAAAAGAAGATGAATTGCAAGTCCAAACTATTAGTTACATGTCTTACAGCATGAGAAGCAATAATTGAGGTATTTAGTTTAATCTGAAGACTATAAATCTCATTTATGATCTGACTACTTTTCCATTTTAGTTCTGTGCTTATTACCCAACTTCTGTATATTACTCTTTCAAAATGTAGAGTTCATTATAGGATATTTTTGAGTGAAGAGCAAACATACATTGTGGAATAATGTAAGGAAACGTTGAATTGTTCTATGTCATTATTGTAGATTTACGTCCTTAGATTTGTCTTGAAATAATTACTTCCTCAAGGAAGTTAGAGCAAGTTGGAATGAGTTATAACTGCTATAGTATATCATTTTTTTTGAAGGAGAGAAAGAGTTTTTCCTTCTCATAGTTTTGTTAATGTGTACATGGGATGGGAGAGTCACTGGCTCAGCCAAAATTAATTGCCCATCCAACATTGTTAATCAAAGGTGATGAGGTGCCACCTTCATGAATTGCTGCAATGCCTGCAGTGTCAGTGCACATGTCGTGCTGTTAGGAATGGAGTTCCAGGATTCTAACCCTGGAACAAAGAAGAACCAATGGTAATTATTTACAGTCGGGATAGATATTTTCTAGAAGTGAACTTGCCAAGCTTTGATTACTTGCATTTCCAATTACATCCATTTTAATGAGAATTTCAGATTTATTTTTTAAAACAAAAGACAAATTAAACTTTGTCAATTACATCCATTTTATTGAGAATTTCAGATTTTGTTTAAAACAAAAAGCAAATTAAACTTTGACAAAAGCTCTGATGCAAATTAATATTTCTTGAACAGTTCACGCGGTATATACAATAATTAATGTTCAAGATTATCAGACAATCTGGAACATGCTTATATGCTGGTTTAATAATGAGTGTGTTTGCAATGTTTTTTTTTGATTAGGTTTTACAAATTTCAACACAGACATTTAAAACAAAAATCAGTAAATAGCAAGGTATGAAATTGCTTACACATCAATTTAAGTGGAAAGTAAATTGACCAATTAAGTGGTGTTCAATTGAAATAACTGCTATTGGAAAGACAATAACAATAAAAATAAAGTATTTCAGTTAATCAATTCATAGAGTGCAAATGCATATTTGATTAGAATATAATTGTAGCATTTACAGTTACAAATCATGAAAATATAGTTTCATTAGATCATGATGGTAGTTGAAATTATCATTTATAATACCTGATAAAACTAGAGTCGATGCCTAATACAACAAAGTAATAGCAATTTGACATTGTTGCAATTAAATAATTATTAAAGTATTAGTTAAGTATCTGGTGGCAACTATGTGACTTTAATTTGCAACAGGGATATGTGGAATTTCTTAAGAAGCTTTAGTAGTGATATTGTATATCAGGTTTCTCTCTGGAACTGAGACATTGTATTAACACTTTGAAGAAAATATACTACTGAAGCAAATGAACCAACTCCAATGTTAAAATCTTGACAGAGACCAGGGAAAAAAAGACACCTGAACTCCCAAATAAGTTTTTACTAAACGAACAAAATGGCAAAGTTCCACTGTTTTAAACAGAAGGACATTTATTACACAAGAGTTAAACAAAACAAACACTGAATACCATCTCAGACAACATCCTATTTCCAACATCCAAATTCAAGCATGAATTTAAGAGAAAAAAATGAAGTTAAGTATATTGGATACTGTATGAATATTAACCGTAAATGACAATTAAATCGCCAATATAACTAAAACAGAACTTTCAAACTGGCTCAGTGGTCTCATGAAGAATTTTAGGTGCTGCCCTTCTAAGTGCTAATCTGATCTGTAGCTAACAGCAGTGCACAATCTACCTGATCTTCACCATGGTCTTACAGGCATGATCTTCACTATCAATCCCACATGTCTGAAGAATCTGCTCTACTGCTGACTAGATAGGCTACTCCACCAGAGTTTTCTTCAAGTTTGTCTCAAAACGAGGTTTAGCATGTGTTTCCATAGAAATTGGGAGTCAGTTCCTATATTTGCGCTCTGTTTCCCTTTTCATTTCAGTTTCTGGTTTGAGTTAAGATTGGTTTGAAAACAAAAACCAAAGTACAGATTCCCTCACAGCATGTAATTTGTATATTATCTTGCAGTATGAGAATCAAACATGTTGTGCTGACAGTTGTTAATCCTGACAACACAGTGCCTTTTGAGACAAGAAATACAAACTGGAAGCAATACCCATTATTATGATGGATACCGTGGACCATCCCATAGTAATAAAGATATATCTATCAAAGATAAACTGAAGCTATTAATAATTGTAATCTGAACATTAAGATTAGAAACATTTTGATACATTCTTGTGTAACTAGCATTTTAGTTTACTTACTGTAAAGATATAAATCCATTTGAACACACTTCAGAAAATTTCATGCTATGTTAAATGTAACAAGTTAATTTATTTATATTCTAAATAATCTTCTGTCACCATAAACTATGTTAGACCCTAATGGGTGATGATATTCATTGTTATTTTCAGATGAAGAAAGATGAATCAAGCTCTTTGGTTGATCACAAATACTTATGTTCTTTGTAGGAAGAGTCGATATATGTAGTTACTTAAACTTATCAGTAAGAAGATAGTCACACAGTTTTCTTGAATGATAGGGAGGGAAATATTATTATCCACTAACCTTGAGAAAAGTATTATTGATACAACATCAAGCATACACAAAGCTTTTTTAAAGGATTAGGTCCAGTATAAAAGGGAGATGAAAAAAATATAGAGTTAAAAGTCTTTAGGGAGGCTTTGAAGTGCAAGATTTTAACCTGTAATTGGAATTATTTAATTTCTGCCTTGAGTCATGAGCAGTCATGATTTTTGAGAAGATTTGTAGCTCAAGTTGAGGTTTAGGTTGTAAGTTTGCTTGCTGAGCTGGTAGGTTTGTTTTCAGATGCTTCAACACCATTCTATGTAACATCATCAGTGACCATCTGGTGAAGCCATAGTGTTCTGTGCCGCTTTCTATTTGTCTGTTTTGGTCTTTTAAGGTGGATGATGTCATATCCGGTTCTTTTTCTAAGAGGTTGGTAAATGGGGTCCAAATCAATGTGTTTGGGGCAGCACAGTGGCTCAGTGGTTAGCACTGCTGCCTCACAGCGCCAGGGTCCTGGGTTCAATTCCCACCTCGGGCAACTGTCTGTGTGAAGTTTGCATATTCTCCCAGTGTCTGCGTGGGTTTCCTCCAGATGCTCTGGTTTCCTCCCACAGTGCAAAGATGTGCAGGTTAGGTGAATTGGCCATAGTACTAGGTGCATTAGTTAGAGGTAAATGTAGGAGAATGGGACTGGGTGGGTTGCTCTTCAGAGGGTCGGTGTGGACTTGTTGGGCCAAAGGGCCTGTTTCCACACTGTAGGGAATCTAATCTCATCTACTCTTTATTGATGGAGTTCCAGTTTGAATACCAGGCCTCTAGAAATTCCTGTGTGTGTGTCTCTGTTTATCCTGTCCTAGAATGGATGTGATGTCCCAGTCAAAGTGGTGCCCTTCTTCGTCTATATGTAAGGAAATGGGTGATAGTGGGTCTTGTCTTTTCGTGGCTAGTTTTCTGCCTGTCTGTCCGATGTAGTGTTTGTTACAGTCCTTGCAGGTTATATTATAAATGACCTTTGTTTTGCTGGTTGTTGGTACAGGATCCTTTACATTCATCAGTAGCTGTTTCAGTCTGTTGGTAGGTTTGTGGGCTACCATGATGCCAAGGGGTTGGAGTCATCTGGTAGTCATCTCCAAGATGTCTTTGATGTATGGTAGTGTGGCTAGCGTTTCTGGGTGTGTTATGTCTTCTTGCTTGGGTTTGTTGTTTAATGAATATTTTAATTGTCCTTTGAGTTCTCCGCGTTCTAATGTTTCCTTTTGATCAGTTCTGTCACCGGACTCTTTGCTTGTTGAGAGATTGGGAGAGCATTTTGTCCAGCTGATTTCAGTCAGAAATCCATCTTCCCTGCTCTGCCAAAAAACAGTTAGCTGAAATACAAGCTGGTTTCTGTACTTCAATGTCTGAGTTTATTGGTTCCAAGCTTAACTGTAAGTGATATCTTTCAACTCAGATATGTAAAACTTGGCACATAAATGTACATTAGAACAGCACATGATGGTCTGTACACACTTGACTGGATGGAGCAGTGTCCATATCTTATTGATTGAAACTGTTTGAACTGAAATTAACTTTTTTTAAATTCCAATTTGATTTTATGAAGCTGGGCTAAGCAATGGCGATTTTAAGGCAGAATATTTTCTGTTTAAAACTATTTCAGTCCAGGAATGCATTGGGTATTAAAATCAAGATGATTTAAATTGAAAATCAGTAGCCCATATTTTATCATTATCATTACACATAAAAAAAGTCCTGAAATATGAACAAATAGTGTTGTTTTTAAACACTGCATGTTGCTTCTATATCCTAACGCAGATAAAATTCTTTAGGATGAGAGAGAACAAAAAAAATCAAATGCAAAATACACTGATCAAGAAGAATTATTTAATGCTTAATAGTTGTAGAACTTTCTACTTTATTTCTGATCAAATGCTCCAAAAAGTACAAATAAATGAGAAGGAACTGGCAATGACTGAGCATTAAGAAATACAAGTCATCTCAGAAGATTGATGTCAGACTCAGACATTATACAGCAGCTGGAAAATTAAACAAAAATTACGTTTGTTAAGCAAGCATGAACAATCTGGAAGGTTTGTGAATTACACAAATAAGAGTGGCAAATAATAATGAACTTTAGGTTAAAGGATGGGACTGCTTTTTATTCAGCTATAGCTTAATCAAGACAAGTAGTGAGAAAATGAAAGAAAACACTGCAATTTATGGTTTAGAAAAAGTCTAATCGAATAAATGATTTTCAAAGACAGTGTCCTTCATTTTTACAGGTGAAAAATTTCACTGTTCACCAGTTGACAATATAAGCAATCTATGTATGCTGCACATTGTCAAGTAGCAGCATAATGAAAAGAGTCTTTTTTTTTTAATCTGATTTCCAAATGCATTTGGTCAATAGTTCATTAAGGAGCCTTGATATTGTCTTCCAGTTAAAAGCACCATTAAATCACTATATTGGAATGCAATATTCTTACTAGCCTGGATTTTGTAGCCAGAGTTGAATGGACCTCACAAGTTGTTCATTAGAATAACATTTGTTTAAAGACTATCTGTGTGTTTTCACATTGGACATTGAGACTAATTATTAATGTAAATCGCTACCCTCTACTGGGGATATTACATTGTATAAACAGCTCAAGCAACAAAATATTTCCGTACCGTGATTTTTACTGGGATAATGACCCTTTTAAAAAATAGTGGGTGTGACCTGATTTTGGTGTTCTATCATTCCAATTTCTCAGGATGTTAGCCAGCATGGAATAAAGGAAAGAGGCATTAGCATGTATGGAATATTCCCACTCCTTGCTAGCTCCATTTCAGGGACAGGCAATTTAATCTCTCAATGCCCAGCCATATTAGTGGATTTGAATAGATGTTGTTCATAGCCTTAGAGAGAATGGGATCTCTACTGTAATAATTAGAAATTATTTGAATGCTAAGAATCCTAAAGAAAATGGGAAATAAACCTTTCAACAGCTTATGTTTGATGGGAAAATGAAGTCCAAAGCCATTCCTGAATTGCTGTGATTGGCAGAAAATCTATAGTAGCTTAGAGGGGAAAAAAGTCGGTCTGGTTTTTAAGTTCCAGTGGTCTCCATTGTTTAGATTTCCCAGGGTTTGTTATTATAGCTGAGCCAATTATGAATGCTTGGCTGAGTTTTGACAGATCCGAAAGGCACTCATCTCAGCAAGACACTGAGTATTCATGTTCTGATGATTTTCAGAGGCTTTTAAAGGCATGTCTGTCTCTGATGTGGTTGCAGAACTACATATTTGCTTCTACAACAAATTGACCACTTGATTTACATTTATGAACAAGAGTTTTCTTTTTTGGAGAGAGTGTGTTGGAGTGACAACTGTTCCAAAAGTGGATTCTCAGTGAGTGACTGTGGAGGCTACATCGGAGGCATGGAAAGGATTTGGAAAATATAAGGGGGCATTCAGAATATGCAAGAAAGGTGGGAAGGATGTGTTTCCTGGCCTGATATTAAGTTGGCTCGAAGTCCCTGTAAACACGATCAGCTATTTGAGGCTCCTGGCACAGACATCCACCCAACTTTGTTGCTGACTCAGGCCTACCATCAAAGATAGAGGGTCTGATTCCACATTACCCTTGCCTCCTTACATGAAGTATTATCACAGGGATGTTTTGAATAGGGATGGGTCTGCCAGATTAGGAAGTTTCCCATTACCAATGCTCCCAGGAAACATGCAACAGCTTGTTGGAAACATTTTATCTATGCTTCTTTTTTGCTGATTTTTTTTGATGATTTCCAGTGCAATGCAATAATTTTAATCATCCAATCAGGTACTGATGTTTGAAATGGTTTCCAGGCCACAATTTTGGAAGATATTCTGCTTCTGAAATTTTTAATCTTCTCCTGAATCCATTGTTTATATCCTCCTATTGTAACCCACATTTCACATTAATTTGCAGAGTATTTTGTCACATAGGTTAGCTGTAATGACTGGAGAGAATACTGTCAGATATTGTAACCTCAGCACTAGCTGCAAGCATAATTTCAAAGAAAGTCTTCTGAATTACAGAAAGATTTTATTAAACAATAAATGTGTCATGCCTTTGCATAAAAACGATAGGTAAGATGATGGATAATGCCCTTGTAGGGTCAGAGAAAGATATTTCCTGTAATGCTCTTTCATTGAATTGGCATAGGGTTTCTTGTAATTATATTTGTTTTATTTTACCTGTTCTGGGACATTACTTAGCCGAGTGAGGAACAAGAAGGTCAGGTAGTCTAGCTGTGTCTGTTCTCTTTGGCCCTGTTGCAAGGTAGAAGCTAACTTTTTTTTTCTATACATCTTCTTTGTATGTATTCGCAACCCATAATTTCTACTTGTTTTAAAATAATACCATGGATATTATGCAGCAACAAACATCATTTAGTTGGAAAGCATCTCTCACCTGTCTTTGCCACTGTAAACATAATTGTTAGATGGGGAGTTGCCCAGGGAAAGCTGCAAGGTGGGGATAACTACACTGATATTCCACTGTTGCTTGGCAACAAATAGTCAGATGAAAGTTCCAGAGTAATTTTATATTTTACGATTGTATTATAATAGATATGTGCCATTGCAGTATTGTTTTCATTATTTATTTCATTATAAAATGAGCAAGTGAATATCCTATTTATATCACATACCTGAGCATAATGCTGTTGCACCTTACAGTACAGGATTCAGTTCTTCAGGATTTCAGATTTTCTTCTAGGAATGTGGGCATGGTTTGGCCTGCATTTATTGCTCATTCCTGTTTGTCTCTGAGAAGGGATGATGGGATATCTTGTTGCAATGCTGCAGATTCATTCCAATGCTGAGGAATTGAAGTCCTCAGAGAAATCAAGAATATACAATCACACTCCTAACTCGTGCTCTCTCGATGTTGGACAGGCTTTGGGAGGAAGAGGTGAGGTATTTTCCACAGAATTCCTAACTTCTGACCTGAACTTGGAACCACGGTATTTAAATGATTGGTCCAGTTCAGTTTCAGCTCAAACCCAAAGATGTTCATAGCAGGATATTCAGCAACAGTAATGCCATTAAATGTCAAGGAATATTAGTTACATCCTTTCTTGGAGATAATCACTGCCTGGCACTTGTGTGGTATAAATGGTACTTGACACATCAGCCCAAGAATGGACATTGATCAGGTCTTGCTACGTTTGAACAAAGATTGCTTAAATATCTGAGGAATTATGAATCATGCTGAACATTGTGCAGTGGTATATATCCTCACTTCTGACCTTATGAAGGGAGATGATTATTGAAGAAGCTGAAGATGATTGGGCTTAGGCACTATCCTGAGGACTCAGACTGTGAATTAAGATGATTGCTTTCCAACAAGCACAACCATTTTCTTTTGTGCCAAGTATTACTTTAACCAGTGGAGAGCATTCCCCTGATTTCCATTGACTCCAGTTTTGCTAGGCCTCCTTTTCATTTCATTCACCCTTAGAATGTGGTCATCGCTAGCTGGGCTAGCATTTATTGCCACATGGTGCTTCATGACTGAAGAAACAATTGTGTAAAGCTGATTGCAGTACAACTAGTTGGTTTTATAGGGACAACAGTTAAGACTGAAGGTATGGTGTAAATAAGTCTCCAACGCAAAGAATGTTAGACAACAACCTATACATACATCACAATTAAGAATACTCACTCAAGAGTCTGAATGAGTGTCTTGACCTCTATCATTTCCAATGGAGTCAAAATAGTTTAAATCAAGAATTCCTGCAGTGTGGAAACAAGCCATTCAGCCCATTGAGTATAAACTAACCCTCTGAAGATTATCCCTCCCGGACCCAATCCCCTTTCCTATCCCTGTAATGCTGCATTTCCAAAGGTTAATCCACCTAGCCTGACCACATTTTCCTGAGTTCTGAGTATATTTAGAAACATAAAGTTTCAGAATTTTGACAACTTTGTCAGAACAAAGCTTTGAATTAGACTGTTTACTTGTTTCAGCTTGGTTTAATGACACTGAACCTTATGCAGAATATTCTATAGCACTGACATGGATGAAGTTTTGGCTATCAGGCAGAAAGCAGAGAGAAAGAATAGATGGCTGGGTGTCTCATTGGCAGGCTGTGGCTAGTCGGGTACTGCAAGGATCAGTATTTGGCCTCCAGCTGTTCGTGACATGTATCAATCTGTTGGGTATGAGGACCAAATATACTGTTTCAATATTTGCAGATAATACAAAGCTAAGCAGGAATGTATGTTGTGAGGAAGATGGAAAGTGGCTTCAGGAGTGAACAAGATCATGACAGGTGTGATATTATGTTGAAAAATGCAAGGTTATCCACTTTGATAGGTGAAACAAATGTACAAAGTATTTCTTAAAAGAAACAAAATTGGAAAGTGTTGATGTACAGACGGGCCTCGATGTCCTTTATCAATAAGTTGCTAAAGACCAATGTGCAGATGCAGCAAGCTATTAGAATCACAAGAGTATAGGAGTGCGAAGTCTTGCTTCAATTGTGTAGGATTTTGATTAGACTGTACCTGAAGTACTGTGTGTAGTTTTTGTCTCCTTAACTCAGGATGGACATTATTGCATAGACAGCATGCAAGGAAGATTCACTAGACTTGTTTCCAGAATGGCAGGACTGTTCTGTGAAGAAACATTGGAAAAAATGGCTCTGTATTCGATAGAATTTGAGTGGTAAGAGGAGTTCTTATTGAAATCAACAAAACAATTCAATGGATAGACAGGGTAGATGCAGCTAAGATGTTTCCCTTGGTTGGGAAATTTAGAATCAGGATTGTTTTAGCTGGTGGAGCAGGCTCTGCAGGTCCAATGGTTTACTCCTGTTTCAATGCACCTGCTACAGACCAATGACTTTGCCGATAAGGAAATAAGCTTGAACTGCCTAAAACAAAAAGCTCTTTGCCCTTTTCTGAATTGTTGAAGCTTTCCAGGGTTGAATAGCTTTTGCAAATCTCCACCACAAATTTAATTTAACATGTAGTTAAGTTAATCAAAAACATTTATCACAGCGTTTTACAAATACATGCCTCAATCAAACAGCCAGCATGATGTTAGTGTGCTGCTTGTCTCAACTGGACTAGACACAATGTAATTGTATATTGATTCCTTTACCTGCTAATAGGTATAATTAAACTTTTACCCTTTATTTCTAGTGAAGTGATTATTCTCTGACTTGATTCTGTTTGTGTTGTGAAAGTAATGCTTAAAGCTTTCTGAGTAGTATTAATATGAGACAATTATGAACCGCTTACTTCAGTTGCATCATATTTTAATTCATGATGTCTTTCATATGAGACCGCCCCCTGCAGCTTCATGACTTACATCAGCCTGATGCTGCAGTTATGCAGTTGACATTTGAATGTTTTTTTGTGTATCATTAGGCAAACTGAAAAAAAGGTCTTGTTTTTTTTCTGTGCAACACTAATGTTAGCCAGAATGCACGCTCTCAACTGAGCTTGGTTTCTACTTGCAGCTGTCAGGTTACAGACAGGTATCAAACAAACACCAGAAAGGAAAATGAAGGAATAAGTAAATACTGAGAGGAAAAGACAACCTATAGTTTGCTTCATCACAGGACATTACAATTCTAATTAAACACTCAGATAAAGTAGTAACTTAACAAAGAATTCAAACATGAACTGTTATGTATAATAATATTCTAGATAATAAAAGGATTATTGTACTGTATTGTTCTTGTGTTCATTTCCAAATGTATCTACTACCTATCCATCCACCCACTATCCAGTTTGTGATATGAGTCCTGGTACAGATGAAGATTTGACGATAATGTGATAGAGACCAGAAAGTAAGAACTTACATGGTGAATCTAAACATTGCTGAAGTGGACAATGAATGGTTAAAGGACAGTTGTCCCATTCACACCTTGTCCAGTTTATCGATCCACTAAAATCATGTTCATAGAATCCCTACAGTGCGGAAGCAGACTGTTCTGCCCATCAAATCTACACTGACCCTCCAAAATGCAACCCATCCAGACCCATCTCCCACCAAACTTAATTCCGACAATCTTGCATTTCCCAAGGCTAACCCAGCTAGCCTGCACACCTGTGAGCAAATTAGCTTGACCAATTCCACCTAATCTGCATATTTTTCAGATTGTGGGAGGAAACTCTTGCAGAAGCCGAGAAAATGTACAAACACCACGCTGACAATCACCAAAGATGGAATCGAACCTGGGTCCCTGGACCTGAGAGGCAGCAGTGCTGACCACTGACCCACAGTTCTGTCCTTCTTCCTCTTCAGACTTTTCTGTCTTTAAAGCCTTGATGTAGTTGACACAAACTAGAACATTCTGATTACAAAACTTAAGACTAAAAGACCATTATCGGGCAAGTTAATCAAGCAGAAAAACTGATCTGTCTGACTTCTGAAAAGCTGTTGTCAATGGCGCAGAATTTCTGTGTTGTGCAGATAAAAATGCAGTGCAAAAGATTCTGAATTATTAATTCAGAAATCCTAGATAAAACTGTAGAGACTGTTTAACAGCACCTGATATCAAATTGAGAATTCTAAGTGATGCTGCTTTTAGTAAAAGTGCAAGTGAAACCTGCTGAGGGCTGGTTATTTTGACACAGTTGTCAGTTTAAAAAAAGCATTCGGGAATGTTAATGTTCTGAAATGGTGAGTAAACAGGAAGTAGAATTTTGGGATTAGGTCAGCTTTGTCTCTGTCTGGAGAGTGGCATCAAAATCACTGCTGTTTAGTAAGGATTGAGAGATGTTTAGTGGTAGAATTGGGAAAATTATTTTATTCAATGAATAAACATGAGCATATGCCTGTTAATTGTATTCATGATGCTGCCAAGAAGACTCCAGTATCATGCTTAATGACTGGAAAAGACCAATTATATCAACAATTCAATGTTGTTGCTTTCTTTTAAATTTCTTCATTTGAGATAGAAAGGGGATATATTTGGTGGATATTTTTCACTGATCATTTCAACTTAAAAAAGATCAGTATTATTTAGAATCTTGATATTTCACTGCTTACTTAGTCAGGGAATATTGTACAACAAGGATGGAGGCAAATAAAGGTGGACTATGCGTTATCAAAAGAATAGGACAGAGAACAGTACAGCACTGGAAGAGTCCCTTAGATCCATCATGTCTGCATCAACCATGATGTCATTCTAAACTAATTCCTTCTGCCATCATGTAGTCTGTATCCTTCTATTCCCTGCTTGTTCATATGTCAATTTAAATGTTTCTTAAATGTTGCTAGCGTATTCCTTCTACTACCTCCTCTGGCAGAGTGTTCAAGGCACCTGCCACCCTCGATGTTAAAAACCTGCCTAGCACATCTCCTTTAAACTTGCCCCTCGTCACCTTAAACCTATGAACCCTAGAATTTGACACTTGCACCTGGGAAAAAGAGTCCAACTATCCATCCCATCCCTACCTCTCATAATCTTACGTATTTCTATCAGGTCAGCCCTCAGCTTTCAATGCCCTAGCAAAAACAATCTCTCTTTATAATCCAATCCGGGCAACATCCCAGCAAACCTCTTTAACACTCTCTCCAAATCCATCCTCGAGTGTGGTGACCAGAATTGTGGTTCTATTCCAATAAAATATATGCAGTTCCTTGGTAGTAAGTTTTTTGATTTTGATTTCAGTATTTCCCTGTGTTAGTCTTTAAGCCATCTCTGTCTTGTCCTTTGCTTTTTGTGAAGATGTCTGTGTTCTATCACAGAAATTAAATCACAACTCATTCTCAATTTTTTTTCCAAAACTTAACTAAATTATAAAAAACGCTTCAGCAGGTTTGAATCAATCATTTGATTCATATCAAACATCGACATTGAACCAATTGTTCTTTTGCATTTTTCTCATAACTAACAAGGCTTGAACATAATATGAATATAGACAGATCAAACATTTTTGATGGCACATATTTGAGTCATATGTATAACTTCTGTCATCATTGCTAAGCACTTTGAGGATTATAACCTGATGAGGATTATCATCCTCCCGATCTTCCTTCAAAAATGTCACAAAACACTATCTTTTGGAGTGCAATTTGAACTGAAACAGGAATAAATTGGAGACCATGTATATGATGCTAGGTTCCCAGAAAATGAAATAAGTGGGTCTCTTATGGGGTGGAGTTTATTGGCCAGTGATAGTAAGGCCATAATTTGTTTGTCGAGAAGTTTGTGTATTGTGATAATGGTTTCTTCATTACAAGTTTCATATTCAATCCTCCTTGGACGCTTCTATGTCAGAGTGGAATATGGACTGAAATTAGCAAGAAAATATTCACTGCTTCTCAAATCCTTTTTCAAAGTGACCGCTGGCAGGAGTTTCTGCAGTCAGGAGGAGTGGGAATTGAAGCAGGCTGGTGTGTTGTTTGTGGCCTTTAAAGAGTCAGTTTGACAACACCATGCCAACTCCTGGGCACTTCCGACAAGACTGGGACAGCCATAGAAGAATTCTCCATCCACAAGTGGATGGCAGCTTCTTAAGTTACCTTAAAGGTCTCTCATCAGAGAGTCTGATTGCATAGCAGCTGCCTGACTGCAAATTCCTGCATAACAGAACTAGGGTGTGAAGATGACGGTGCAATGCCTCTGTACCTGACTCCAATAATGGCCTAAATGTAATCACCATGGGCCAGTACCTGAACGTACTGTAGGCACTTTAACTCGCCATTCCAAAATGTATTTCTTTACAAGAGATTTGATTCAGCCAGAAATAGCTACATTTCTAAATTAACCAGCTACCTCAAAAGAGAACCCATTAAGTTTCACACACTCAGATGCAAAGGGAAATTCCAACACAGCCCTTCAAGGGAAGGGGTGCAGGGAAAGGCAGATCAAAACAGACTGAACTGTGATCTCTTGTGATTACAAAGTCAGTAAAGGACTGATTATTCCCCTACTCTCAAACTGCAGACACATATTATGGTTCTTGCTTCGAGCTACAGATGTTAAAAACCAGTTTCAACTCTCCGAGTGAAACTGAACACACTCGTGTGTATCAACCTTGGTTCAAACATTACTATGTTATTAAGGCCACAATAAAATAACTATCTCCCCTGTTAAAAAGAAAACAGAAATTGCTGGAGAAACTCAACAGATCTGGTAGAATTTATGGAGAGAAAGTAGAGTTTATGTTTCAAGTCCAGTGACCCTTCTTGAGAAATGATAGTGGCTAGGAAAAAGTGATATTTACATTGAATACAGGGTGAGAGTGATGGGGAAAGGAGTGAATGGAGAGAAACAGACGGAGCCTACAAAGGGAGGAAGTAAGTTAGAGATAGTTGATTGGAAGCCAGGGAAGGAGGAAAGTTGATAATGTGGACACTGAGTTGGAGAAAATGGCCATGACATGATTGAGCCTGGGTGTAGGGGTGGGTAAAGGGTTTGGAAGGTAGTTTTCAGGCTGTAAAATTATTGAACTCGATATTGAACCTTGAAAGCTACAGAGTTCCCAAGTGGAAAAGAAGATACTGTTCCACCAGCCTTGTGCTGAGCTTTTCCGGAATACTGCAGCATACCTGAGACAGAAATGTTGGCCAGAGAAACATGGTGGTGTGATGAAGTGGTAGGTAAATATAAGTTGAGGCTTATGTTTATGCACAGAATGTACATGTTTTGCAATGTGCTCATACAATTTGCATTTTGTCTGCCCACCATAGAAATGTTAATCCTTTAACCAGTGCAAGTTGTGTTTTAAATTCCACAAACATTTGCACGGATTGGTACATATGAATTAGAGCACAGATTAAGTTATTTGCCCAAGTGTAATTGGCAGTCAATGGCAAAACTGTAGCCAATCAATTCTACAAAGCCAGACCTCTACACTGAAAGCTATTTCAAAATTAAATCATGTCTTATAATAAAACACTGCTGAACCTACGTGCAGTACTGTGATGTGAAACACCAATGAAAGCTCTTTGAGTTTGGACATGCTTTAGAAATCCAAAGAACCAAACAAAACTCATGATTTTGATCCGAGCTCTATTCTTATGAAGCAGGTGCCAGTTTCAATTACGTTATATAATATCATTCATCAATGATTTAACACCGGGCTTTATTTTTTGTGCTTCCACACATAGCAACAAGGCAATTTAACACATGACAGCAATCGGAAATCTTATTTGTACCTGATGGCAAACCATGAAAAATGCATTTTCAAATGTTACAGGAATCACAGTTTCTCACAAGCTAACAGCAGAAGTTTGAATTGAACTGATTATCATTTCCACAATTTAACATCATGTTTCACTCTTTGAAATTGGCTCTTTCATTTTACTTCATATTCTGTCTTAATCATGGGAAATGCCAGTAATGTTTTGAACATTGAAAGATAACATATTATTTTCATTTTTTGTTTCCACGTATTCATCAAGCTATTGCAGCACATACATCCTACTTTGTTAGGCTTTATTGTGTACTGCTGTCCTGTGAACATCTTTCATAGGCTACAGAGGAAGGCAATGCTTCCACATTGCTAATGAATTGGGTGGGATAGGGTATTTCATTGAGTTCTCAGAGTGGAAAACATGACATGTGGGGTGAATTAATCAGGGTAATAACATGTTTGCAACTTGTCGAGCATTGCTCTGGCCTGTGGTGAGCTCCCATTTGCAATACATTTGCATACCATGAATACTTGCTACCATGAAACAGTTTTGAACAAAATCAACAATGCAAGAGATTCTTGTGGCATTTGTTTGAAAGTGGTAAGCACAAGTTGGTTTTGTGCAGCTGCATATAGGATCCTTCTTTTTGCTCTTTGACACAAGGGAAAGGAGCATGGGAATGTCAGCTGACATGGAGGATACAGATTGGCAAGAGTGACTGTGGTAAAGACCTTTTGGAGTGGTGCAGAAGCTTCAAGCAGTGGTAGAAGTATCCAAGGGATTACAAAACATGAGGTTGGGTGTATGGAACATTGCAGTGGGAAGGACTTGTTGTTGAATGATAGTGTGGACAGTGAGTCAAATTAAGTAAATAACGGATCTAAAGGACACTATCATTGTCCAAATGTGTGTCTATCTCAGGGTGTTAGGTGTCACAACTTTTTGAGTTTACATATAACAGTTGAGTTCTCTCCACTAAAAGTGCTCAACAAAATGTCCTTCAATGCCAAGAAGAAAGGGTCAATTAAATCTGCAAGTTCGATCATTTGCAAAAATAAGAGTTGACAAGCACAGGACTAGAATGTGAAGGTTCAATAGATAGTGAACCAAAAGTAACACAACGTTGTTTCTTCCATAGTAAAATAAATGCCCCGACTTCTCTGTGACCATTAATATATGGCAATGATAGAATATATTTAGCTCCCTGACTCAGTCATTCCCAACAATTAACAATGTTGCACATATGACAAAGACAAATGTAATACAATGTACAATATTTATAAATTAAGCTTGATAAGATAAACAGCAGTGCTTTTCATTATGATGTTAATACCAAAGTAGTTGAGCAGGAGGTTATTGCCTTGGTTCAGAATCGCCCTGTATCAGGAGGCTCTTTTATCATCCACTTGTACCTACTGTACGATTGACTGATTTCATCAATGTAATACCTTCCGCTTGTGGAATCATGTGTTTTCTATGCATGCCGCTGCCTCTTAGGATTTCAATCGTAATCACATGGGAAATGGGAAAAAGAGAGTGAGAAAACAAGTGATGCTCAATTCTGTCAATGTTGTGAGAACAACACGCCACTGACAGGACTCAGAGAGCTAGTTTAGTTTCATTTCACTTTTGTGTACTTTAAGGGGGAGGTTTTTTTTCCATTAATGACGAATGACATGCAGCACCTTTTTAGTCAGGGATCAGAGTTTTGGTTTCTTGTATCTGTGAGGGAGAGACACTGAACTTGACTTCTTTTCATTAACACATACCATTGAATTAAGTATACTAATAAGTATTCTTCTGCCCAATGTAGGAGCTCTCTTTATGAGGCTCTGTTATAAAGCTACTTATAGTGTCTGACTTCAGGGCTTTGACTCCAGTCTAGTTCATTTTAGATTTTCCAATTACCTTATTAAAAATCGAGAAACATTTTACTCACAAGCCATGCATAACATTGAGGATAGTGTGTTCATGAACACTTCATGACAACGTGCAATTCAATGAGTTATATGCTACTGTCGATTGTCTTTGTCTGTGGTATATAGTGTTCTTAAATAGCCATTTTACACTGTCATTAAAAAAAGCTTAAAATACAAATAAACATGAGTGAAAGTGCCCTTTTTTATTTTATAATAATAAAAATCCTTTTGGTTTGATTATTGTAATTTTAGTTGTTTTATATTAGACCATGATGATGGAAGTTGAGATTCTCAAAAAGAAAATAACAATCTGTCTGACTAACCCAAAATAAGCTTCAAAAAGAAGAACTGTAACTCACTATATTGTAAGGTATAAAGTTGTTGTACGTTCAAGACAATGGCACACCTCTTCTTAGAAAATATAATAGTGTTTTAAAATGAAAGTGAAATTTCTCAAATCCTATGATTAATTTAATAGCCTTGTAATAAATCACAGTGAATTAAATTCTCTGCAATTATGCAAAGTGAGTAATATAATTCCTTATGCCTTTATTCTTTATTCCTTTAATCTTTAATATCAAGCAAGATGCCTCCAGAATTAGAAAACTTAATGGATCTGTTTTCATACCCTTTGTTTAATCAATTAAAATGATCGAAGTGTTTGGTTTTCCATGAACAACATCAAATGAATTTACTCAGAATGCTGTAAAATTGTTGCTGAGAAAGCGAACAATAACTTTGGAAAGAAGTATCATTTGAAATGCTGACTGGAGTATGTTGTAACTTTAAATAGACAGATTAAATTCTACTTCCATTTAGTAAAATCACAGTCAACATTGGGATGAAAGATTATTGGGAGAAATCATATTGGCCATGATCCGATTGAATGATAGAACAGACTTGAGTGGCCAATTCTTCTTCCTTGTTTTTATATTCCAACGTTCATACTACAGGGCATAACTTGGATTTGCTAAGATTATAGTCAGACGAATAACAATCTGCCAACTCAAATAATGAAAAGTGCAAGTTAAATAAATACCATTTCTAGCCAGAGCTACTCCATTAAATGTGGACACAATGACTAAATTTCAACTGTTAGCGTTTTGCTATTGACAATGTCACCTCATTCCTCGCAGCATCTGTCACATTGGTAAATAATGTTTCTCTCTTTGGCAGACAAGATTCCATTTTGTAAAATTGATGCCAGTCAGATTTTCCTTAAATTTGAATTACTTCACATCAAATAAAAATCTAATTTTTTTCAAATTTTAATCAAATTTATTCTCGCTCATTTGACAATATTTGTTCCATTGGCAACAGTTTGAGATCAACATGTGGTAGCCACTTACATTCAGAGATTTGAAACCTGCAGCCTGCTTGCAATTTAATTGGCTTGGTCCACTCAGCAGTTCTGATTACTATTTTCCCCAGCAGCAGCAAAACCTATTAGTGAGGCATTGAGAACATCCATCAACATTTTTATGACTGTTTTATGGTACATTGCACTGCTGCTTCAGAATTTCTTCATATTTTTTGGCAAAAATTGTGGAAAGCTGTAGACCTGCATGTGAGGAGCTTGGAATTTAGAAGAATTATCTCACGTTTTGTCTAGTTATGCAATATATGTTTGTTGGACATAATAACGTGTCACCTGATTCTGGCTTTCCCTTGAGATTCGGGCAATTGAGTTTCTTATTTTTCATTGTTTCATTCTAATAGGAATATTCAAATGATGTGTTTCTGTCATAATCTGTGGTCAGTGGCCCACTTCCTATTTCATGACGCTACTTCTGCAGAGAAAACTAGACATGATGGTATTTTCCTAATCGTGACTCATTTTGAATGGATTTTATGTGGGGAAGGATTATTTGACAAACCTAGGACCAAAAGTCAGTTGGGATCTTGGTGAAAAGGGAACCTAACTGGATCAGAGTCAGACTTCTGCACCTTAAGGACAGAAAGACCTTCTGATTAGCTGTACGTCACAGTGGCTCAGTGGTTCGCACTGCTGCCTCACAGCGCCAAGGTTCCAGGTTTGATTCCAGCCTTGGGCGACTGTCTGTGTGGAGTTTGTACATTCTTCCCGTGTCTGCGTGGGTTTCCTCCGGGTGCTCTAGTTTCCTCCCACAGTCACAAATATGTGCAGGTTAGGTGAATTGGCCATGCTAAATTGCCTATAGTATTAGGTGCTTTAGTCAGAGGGAAATAGGACTAGGTGGGTTACTCTTCGGAGGGTCGGTCTGGAATTGTTGGGCCAAAGGGCCTGTTTCCACACTGTAGGGAATCTAATCTAATCCCAGAAGAGAGTACTGACCACTGCTGGGTCTCCAGGAGTCTCAAGGAAGAAGTGCAGATGGATATTGGACTGTAAATTGGGGGACTTTGAGCAAACACAAATAGAAGACCCAGCAAGTAAAGGGATTCTCCTGCACCTTGGATGCTGCCTGACCTGCTATGCTTTTCCAGCAACACATTTTCAGCTCTGATCTCCAGCATCTGCAGTCCTCACTTTCTCCTCCAAGTAAAGGGGAGGATCAGGTTGAAGAGATCTGGGCGTGGGGACAACGTTGTTGGGGATGACGGGATAAATACCCTCAAATGAATCCATGGTATGTGCCCCAAAGGAGGATACATAATTTCCTGACCCCAACAACTTGAAGAAAACATTCGCAGTCTGCTCACCATACTGTACAGACAGACAAATTGAGCTGGACACAGATGGAATCCTTCACATTAGTTAATGTTTACCAAAGGACCTTAGTGGGCAGGTTGCCTATGTCCCTATACCACCCACCAAAAGCACCCTATGATATGGTGAGCTGGTCAGTGGTCAGTGGTGATGAGGTGGGAAACCCATTTTATTTTACATACTCCCAGCTTCAGATATTGTAGAACATAGAACATTACAGTGCAGTACAGGCCCTTTGGCCCTCGATGTTGCATCAACCTGTGGAACCAATCTGAAACCCATCTCACCTACACTATTCCATTCTCATCCCTATGCCTATCTAATGACCATTTAAATGCCCTTGAAGTTGGTGAGTCTAACACTGTTGCAGGCAGTGTGTTCCATGCCCCTACTACCCTCTGAGTAAAGAAACTACCTCTGGCATCTATCCTAAATCTATAACCCCTCAATTGAAAGCTATGTCCCGTCATGCTAGCCATCACCATCCTAGGAAAAAGGCTCCCACTGTCCAACCTATCTAACCCTCTGATTATCTTATGTCTCAATTAAATCACCTCTCAACCTTCTTCTCTCTAACGAAAACAGCCTCAAGTCCCTTGGCCTTCCCGCCATATCTGGCAACATCCTAGTAAATCTCCTCTGAACCCTTTCTAAAGCTTCCAGATGGTGCTGGGTTGGTCATTATTGCTGAGATATTTAATTTAAAACAAAATCAACAACTATTTGCTATGAACCTGTTTTAGGATTTCCTGTTTACAGTTTGAACACCAACACATTTATGATCAAACTCAATGTTTCCAGAGCCTCTCTGCTTACTTTGTACCGATTCACAAATTCCATGTGATTTATGTACCATGAGACCTTTGCTTTTTCTCAGTCCCTTGTCTCTCAATATTGTGTAATTAGTCCAATTTCAGATCTTAGATACAATATAGGTGACCTCACATTAAACTCCATTTCCCATAGTTTGTGTTGTATAAAGGCCAATAATCCAGAGAGTTTCTGCAACATGTTCGGCAGTGATGAAGCTTCATTATTCTCTAGTTTGGTCATTCATTTCGACCATTAGTGGCCTTTTACAACTTCCTGTTTCCAATCTATAAGTTTACTATACTTCTTTCTATTGCAAAATTTGCAGTACTATCTCATTCAAGTCATTAATATATATTGTGCAAAACTGAGTCCCTGAATAGTGACATTTAATATATTGCTCCTCTCTGAAAGGTATCTCATTTAACTTTAAAACTTTGTCCATTCTCAGTTTTGATCTTGTTACAATAGTGATAAGTATGAACTATTGAAGTTCCATTGTCAAATTGTCATACATGAGCCCTTTTATTGACCAAAGTAGATTTTAGACAAGAAGAAACAAGACCTAACATGGGTGCAATGGTCACCTAACTACAGATTGAGTTGAGCTTCGTGAGACTCTGACACTAAATGAAACCACCTGCACTCAAATTGCATTTTTTCTCAAAAGAAAGTAGGCAATCAAATCAACAGCAAGAAGCTTGTATCTCCTTATTTAACTTACTTTTGTATGATGATTTCACACATTGGAGATGAAAGTCTTGCTTGCTAGTAGGCCAACTTGGAAAGACATTAGAGGCAGACTCTAGGATACACATTGAGTTATATTTCAACAACTGCTTTTTGAGCAGTAGAGCAAAGAGAATGAAAAATAAATTTATAAGAGAAATGTGAAAGTCTCTCAATTTTCTTGCTTACTTGTCTCATCATCTTGGAACACAGTGCCCAGTGAAAATGCAAATTGGGAAATCAGTTATTTACTGAGAGCTCAAAGACCCATACGTATTCCATAACTGTTGAGAATGCATCAGGTTAAGAATCTAACACTCAAGAACTCCAAGGACTATTTAATTGTGCTAACTCTTATTCTCAGTGTCTGTATAGTACACATTCCCTTTTAAACTATCACCAGTTTCTGTGTGTGCTTTCAGTGTCATGGTTATTATTGTTTTTGCTCAGAGTTAAGAGATAACAATATTGCTTTCTCTTAAAGTCAAGAAAATATTACTAATTGGCCGGTTCATGTTCTAGCAAACTGTGATTTAATTGAAGTATTATAGTCATGTGCTAAAAAGAAATGAAAATATTTGTCATGAATAATTGAGAGGGCTTTAAAAAGAAGAGAGCCAATTCCTTCTTATCATTTGATCATAACACTTTTAGATTAAATTAAGTTTTATTTTGATCATATTTGATTTATGTTTGTTTATTGGGAAGAATTGCAGAGACTAATACAATCTAGGAGAGTATAAAATGCTTCCACATATATCCCAATGAGTCAAGATGCATGGCAATCAGTAACAATTAATAGAACCACAGGCCAGCAGTATCACACTGATTCTGTAACACTCTAAGGTTCCAGTACATTTCTAGCAAACATCTGTCACTTAGTAATCAACGTAAATGTACATTTGAACAAATCTGGCTACACTCCTGAACTAATTACTAAATGTGTTCACTGGAATCATGTTGATTCATTGTGAGAGTTCCTCCATAAAATTAATGCCAACATTAACATCAATAGCTAAACAGTTTTTATTGGGTTTTACTTAATTCCTTCACAGGATGCAAGTGCCACTGACAAGGCTGTTTTTATTGCCCATCCCTAATTTCCCTCGAGAAGGTGATGGTGAACGACTAGCTTGAACCTCTGCAGTCCATGTGGTGAAGTTCTGCCACAGTACCCTATATGAGATCGCCTAGATTTTGACTAATCAAAACTGAAGGAATGATCAAGTATTTTCAGTTTTATCTCTTGACTGCCCTTGTCCATCTAAATAAAAGTGGTAATCGTTCTGTTCAAAAACTTCGCTACAGGTATGCATTCTACATCTATTGCTGTGTCAGTGGTTCAGGGAATGAATGTTTATGATGGTGTATGGGGAGCTGATCAATCGGGCTGTTTCATCCTGGATAATATCAAGGCTCTTCAGTATTGTTAGAGTTGCAGTCACCCAGGGCAATGAGACCATTCCATCTTACTCTTGGCTTGGGCCTTGTCGAAGGCAGGAGGTGTGTCATGTACAGAACTGCCACCCACTGATCTGCTCTTTTACCAAATGTAATTGTTTTGGTACAGGCCAATGATGACTGACCTAGACAATAAGAGTTGTCAAAGGGAAGTATTGAAGTTTTTCCAGGGAGACATTGCCTGACACACATGTGGTGTAAATTTTATTCAGCAACTATTGGCTAAATAAAAGTCTTGCTGCACTTATTTCAGGAATTGTAAATAGAAATGTACTCCAATGTAATCATTAACAAGCCCTCCAACTTAGATTACTTACTGTGTGGAAACAGGCCCTTCGGCCCAGCAAGTCCACACCGACCCTCCGAAGAGCAACCCACCCAGACCCATTCCCCTACACTTACCCTTTCACCTAACACTAGGGGCAATTTAGCATGGCCAATTCACCTGACCTGCACATTTTTGGACTGTGGGAGGAAACCGGAGCACCCGGAGGAAACCCATGCAGACACGGGGAGAATGTGCAAACTCCACACAGACAGTTGCCTGAGGCGGGAGTTGAACCTGGGTCTCGGGCACTGTGAGGCAGCAGTGCTAACCACTGTGCCACTGTGCCGCCCACCTTCTGACTTTTTAATTTGCAGAGTAGCATTGGCAAAGCAACTGAAGGTGGTTTGGGTGAGGACACAGTCCTGAGGAATGATTGCAAATAATATGCTCGAACTGAGGCCTCTAACAACATCAAAAACCTTATTTTATGTTGCGTATGACTACTGCCAGTGGTGAGATTTCTTCCTCATTTTCATTGGCCTCCATTTCATGCCCTAATGGTCAAATAATAATTCTATCTTACTTCTAGTTAAAAGTTATGTATTTTTGTAAACTAAGTTTTTTTTTAAATTAACATAGTATAAAGGTGAAACCAAAAGAGAAAATGCTGGATAATCTCAGCAGGTCTGGCAGCATCTGTAAGGAGAGAAAAGAGCTGACGTTTCAAGTCTAACTGACCCTTTGTCAAAGCTCAAGTATAGTATAAAGGTGATTTGTTTGTCAGTGTTTGGATTATTGATTTAAAAAAGTATTTTGCCAGGTCAAGGAAACCTAAAATAAAGCCCAACTTATTTTAAACTTTCATTTTATTTTGAAACAGTAATATTTAATACTTAACATTTGTATATATGTGTGTGTGTGTATATAAACTGTCAGGATTCACAAGACTGGTTCCAGAGAAGATGCAGTTATGGAGAGGGATTGGAGAAGTTTGGACAGTTTATCTTAGTGAAGAAAAGACTGAGGGATATTCAGAATTACAAGGGGCTTAATCTTATGGGTTTTTAGCCACGTGCACGTTGTATCAAGTTTGATAGTATGGTTGTCAGCATGAGACTGAAGGAGTTTTTTTTTTTTACCAGCCCTTACTAAACTCACACATTAATCATCATTCCCTCCCCTATCATGTAGGCATCACACCTGATTTCTACTCCACCTTACCATGTGCCAATCCTGTAACAACTTGCTACTCACCGGATATCCAAGACTTTGCTGCATCATTGGTGCAAGCACCAGGCTGTAGTGCCACCCAGCACAGTTGCTGACATTTTCCCCAGACCATGACAGTCAAGGGGAAATTGGTGGCTAACTTTGCTAATACAGTGAGCATAGAACTCTGAGATGTGGACTGGCTCAGTCGCAAGCTGAGTGTATGTCACAAAGCAGGCAGTGTTCCTTTCGCTTCATTTCAATGATCATTTCTGGTGCAGCCCACAATACAGCATCAAAGTGCAGAAGCATCCTGTAACAGAGATGTGTCACGGAAGTTTCCTTGAGACTGGCACAAGTTGGATGCAGTGTCAATGGACTAGGAGTGATATGATCAATGTCCATTGTCTGTGTCCTGGGACATTGGTACCCAGCGTCTAACATGGAGGCCCTTTGGAGCAAGTTGTGAGCTGTATTTACCAGATACCAGCTTTGATTTCTTTATTGAGTTTTCTTGATGTCTAATTTGTTGGGTGAGTTTTGTAAGATTGCAACTGGACTGTTTATGAATTGGGTCATCAGCAAATGTTAATCACTGTTAGTTAGCAATTCACTGCTGCCTGGTGAGAATCTCATCACACCATTAATGAAAAACTTAAAAGGTAGAGTGCAATGATCTTGAAATAGAGATGGACCTTGCTGGGAATTCTCTCCTGCTTCTGCCATATATCTTCCATAGACCATGTCACTCAGACTCTCATAATATTCCTCCCAAGGAGTCAATGCAAAGTAGATGAGTAAAAATTGTTTCGACTTGTGAAAGCTTTGAGAGAGAGGGCACAGGCATAAAGTAATTGGCAAAAGTAAAACAAAGTGTTGCAATAAAAGTGAGAAGTGACTATTATTATGTGACTTGCATCATTTTACTTTAATACCAGAGATATCCATGAACTAAAAATGTTTTTGAAAACAGGACATTACTGACCTAAAATGGGTTCTGTTCAGACAACCGACATGGGATAGATAAAACCCAGCTATCTTGAAGTTAGTATTTTAGCCAAGAAGCACTGAACTCATTAAGGTATATTATGATTTATATCTCCCACTTTTTTCCCACCTGCATGATAATATCCCATGTTGCAGATGAAAAGTAAATTGCAGAGTATTAAGTTTGGAAAAGACAATGGACGAGACTGGAAATATTCAAATGATCTATATTTGAGTAGCTTGCTTGAACAGCAAAGAGAGAGAAAACCACATATTCTGGACACAGCAAGGTTGCAGAAAGCTTTTCCCTCCAAGCCTCAATCTTAGCAAACCAGTTGTTACAACACAGGGTAAACCCTTCTGCTTAATTTAAACCAGCAACCACAGAAGATTTATCCCATTCAGTAATCTGTGAAAATTCGAGAGGCCAAGAGCTATTTGAAGTAAAAATTAACAACTTTATTTCTTAAAGTATAACAGAGAAAAATGAACTAACAACTCCTTCCTCTAACCTATCTTTTGCCTTCCCCTCTACAATACTGGTCCTATTAACAATCCCAATTAAGATTTACATGACAAAACTTCTTATCTCAAATCCAGGCAGTTTTTGATTCTTCTCTGTGTTCCTGTCTTCTTTTCTTCTTGGGGATTCAGCTTCACAGATTACTGATCGATAAAGGTACCTTTAATAGAGCTGTTTTTCAGGCAGTCTTTATATGCTGTTGGTTTGACAGTTCTCCTCCCATTTGTTCAATTTTCCCTGGTCTTATACCCCAAAACATATCATTGTTTCATTGCTTTTTTTAATATTGTCAATCTACTAAATTAAAACTTGATTGGAGCTTGGTATTTTGGAGTATAAATTCAACTGATTGACTGAATTTGCATTTATTTTTGTCTCCAGGCAACCAACTAATTGAGTTGTTCTACCAAATGTTAGGTTATTTTTTTTTTCAGAACACTTGGTGCTGTCAAGTAATTCTTCTAGCTTTTAACTTTCTTAAAGGTACAGTACACCCACAACTTCATAATACAGTACTGGTGGAAAAAAAACCCAATTCCTCTGTGAAGTCAAATTTATCTGCAAGCTTCACCATTCCAGGGATTAAACGGTTAAACAGTTGAATGCTGATTTCACTCTCACAATTCAAAAGGTGTAAAGAAACAGTGAAGTGAAATTTTCTTTGCCTTCCTCTCTGTATGAGAAACCCCTTCTCATCACACATTCTTTACAAGCAAGCTCATGACCTAACTTTGGTGTGTGTCTTTATATTGCAATTTTGTTGTTTAAATGAAAAGCACTCCAGTCTCTTTTGCAAAAGAAAAGCTTCGATATCACATTCCTTTATTTTTGATCTGGTTAACTAAGTTTAGTTGAAGTCTGGTAATAATGTGCTAAAGACAAATAAGAACAGGATATTTATTGTGACTGACCAAGTGAGAGTTAAAAAGGAGTAATTTGACCTCTCTTCACCTGTTCTTAAAGTTACATGAAGGAAATGTTTTTCATGCTAAGATTTGGATTATACATGCATGAGTATGGTGGAGGCACATTTAATTGAGGCATTCAAAAGGGAATTAGACTGTTACCTGGAAAGGAAGAATGTCCAAAGTTATAGGGCAGGACAAGGGAATTGCATTAGGTGGATTGCTCAGTTGGAGAGTCAGTGCAAGCGAAGTGAGCAAATGGTCCCTTTCTCTATTGTAACAGTTCTGTGATTCTGTAATATTAAATCATTGTTGGGAAACCAGGAAGTGACCAATAGCCAACACAAAGGATGAACTTAAAGATAATAATGTAGTTCAGGGTTTCAGAAATTAAAGCATATGTTCGATCTAAATCAGATCATTCATCTTGAATATTGAAGAGTGTTGATTTTTGAATTACAACACTGACATTAACTTTATATGTCAATTCACCGATTTTTGGGACTGTTTGAAACTAGCCATGATTGTGGATTGATTCCCTTTTGTTAATATGATCAGATTTTTAATCAGAGTATGAACTATTCTAATATCATTATTGCAGTAAAAATAAAAACAAATCATTATATTGCACTTTTTTTCCTTTGATACACTCTACAGTTGGTGTGCAGTACCAGAATTAATTTAACCTTAGTACTCATTTTAAGAATGTTCAATTAATCTTTTTGCTGTGCAGCAAAATATAGGGCTTTGCCTCAGTATTGCAGAGTAATGCCACTTATCCAACAGCATGCATATCTAATAAGATATCAACCACTATTTTGTTATTGAATGTTTAGAAAAAGTTGTATAACAAAACTAACTCATACAGAACCACAGTATTAGAGATTTAGATAAATTCATGAATAGGAAAGGTTTGGAGGGATATGGGCCAAGCACAGACAGGTAGGAGTAGTTTAGTTTGGGATTATGGTCTATGGAGTGGTTGGCCTGAAGGGTCCGCTTCTGTGCTGAATGGCTCGATCTCACTGAGCAGTGGAATTGCTCTAATGTCAAAAATATTACCATAGTGCATTAGCCTTTATCATCTCTCTTGAACTCCTGTATCCTTTGAAACAATCAGATATAGATCTGTTCTAAACTTTTCTGCTCCATTGTCCAAAGTCGTTCAATTTCCCTATTTGATTTTGACTCTGAGCTACATGATTGGAATGAGAGCAACTCCAGCAGTGGATCATCTTCCTGCTCCTACATCAATAGTCCTTTTGTGTCCAACTGTTACTGCAGATAGGATCTCAGTTTAATGTCTCATCCAAAAGAAAACAAAAAGCAGCTCAAACAGTATGGGGCTCCCTGAATGCTGCAAATGCTGTTGAATGGCAGCCTAGATTGTATGGGTGACTGTCTGAAGTACAACCAAACTATATTAAGACATAACAACTGAATTTATTCTGTTCTGTCACAGCAGGTGGGGTGGAAATGACTGATTTTCATTTATCAAATAAAGTTCTGCATCTGAGGACTAGAACATTTTGCATCCATTTTGCATGTTTTTTTTGTGCAATACTGCTCAAGGGTTAATTCTCAGAGACAGACTTGCAAAGGGGAAACAATAAGGTTGTGTTTTGTCACACTGTGCATCAGGCAGCTTTCTCGTCCACTGGTACAAGTTAATATGACTGAATTTCCCCTCTTCATGTGAAAAACCAGCCAAACAACTTCTTAACTATGTTACACAATATGGTGCACACAGAATCAGTAAAATGCTCGACTGAAGTTGGAAACTCCCTTTTGTATACATGATAGCCTTAAATTAACTGGAAAATAATGCTACAAAGAGAATATATATCTAGGAGAAACCGTCCTCACTCTACTCAGTTCTGGCTCAGATATTTCTAAATAGTTGAATATGATCTACGAGCAACAGAGTAATGTGGAATGAACAGTATTTTCACAAGGTCTGCTGTTGCTGATATCTAAAGCAGATACAGCAGGATTTCAAATCAGTCAAATTAGCACTGTTTGATTTTGTTACCCAAGGATCTGTACAAGTGGCAACAGCAGAAACCTTAATTTTGATTTGCCAACTGTAAGTTTAATTTAAAACTAAATTACATTCGATTTGAGTTACAATATACATTGGGATACAGTCAGAAGGGAAATATGCAGCTTCTGTGTACGTATTTGTTGGATTCATACAACAGGGAATTAATTCAACATCACTTTCTAGCTATGGCTTTGGCTGTGATACAATGGTCTTTTGATTGTTTTTGGCAGAATGAGATTTTTTTTCAATTAAAATAAAGACAGGCAATGAACATTTGTACAATCATTGTCGGTTCAGATATGTACAGAGCATTTTCAGAAAACCAATATGGCTTTTTCAATTAAAATTTATTATATTTTACATGTGGTGCACACATCCCTTGAATGCAGCGGGTGTCACCTTCAGTTATCTCATAAAAGTTCCAATGATTACATTGTTTTGGTCAGAAAGTAAGTTAGATATAGGAGCAGTGAGCAGTGATGGTGCTTTGTGTGCTTTAAGTGTATGCACTCACTATTGGGTCTGGACAATATGGGAGGGTGCTTTTATCTGTGACTAAGTTTCACCTATACTTTTTAATACATCCTTACCTGCTCTTGGATGTTCTGAACTCAAAAAGGGAAGTATAAAGAATGTTTTCTTTCTTTCACTATCTGCCCTCATGCAATACATTTCTCCAGTTTCTGAGAATCTAATTCAAAAAAACGAACAGTGTCCAAAGATTGTTCATATGTTCTGAGATGGTCATTATTTGGAATTTTGCAATTTCCTCATAATGATCTGACTCAATTTTTTATGACTGTTTTTCAATAATGAAATTATCATTGTCCATGTGATTTAATACAATACAATTATTGTTCAAGATTAATAACTGTAAATGTGCTTGATTCCGCCATGGTGCACACTCACCTGACTAATTGTAGTCGTTTAAATCATACAACTTGAAAATTGAAAGGGCTGTTAACTTGAAGATTTTGACTATATTAAGTTTCTCTATTTGAGACCTCACTCACCAAAGCGAAGGCAAGAAAATGAGGACTGCAGCTCTCAAGCTCTCTTGATGAACTATGAGCATTGCTTCAATAGCAATATTTCACTTCTAAATACATACTAAGATCATTTTGATTGAAATAACTTGAGATACAGTTTGGCTAAGACCTTGCAGACCCAAACACATAATAACCTTTGTCCAAACATGGAGAAAGTGGTTACACATAAAGGTAGCACTTTAACTGGTACCAAACATGAAGCAGCAACAAAATTTGAAATCAATAGGAACCAGGATTGAGGCCACCATTGGAATCAACTCTAGCACAAAAGGAGATAGTTGTGGTTGTTGGAGGCCAATCATCTCCACCCTGGGACGTTGTTACAGGAGATCCACTGGCTCATGTCTTAAGCCCCACCAGTTTCAATTGCTTTATCTAGGATCTTCCCTCCAACATAAGGCTGGAACTGGTGGTGTCTGGAAATTGCACAGTATTCAATAACATTTGCAACGTGTCAGATACTGAAGCAGTCTGTGCCTGCATATGGTAATACTTGAACAACTCTCATACTTGGGTTGAAAAGTGGCAAGTAATATTCATACCGACACAATGTGATGTTGAAATGGATAAAACCTGTTCTTGATATCGAGCTCAAGGTCAAAAGTGAATGTTATTTCTTCACCAAGCACCAGAAATCCAGACAATGTGGAGACTGGTATTCATTTTTTTTCTCTCAGTCAATTTTTGAAATAGCTTTCACTTACAGTCTCCAATTTTTCTAAACAAAAATCTCTGTAGTAATTGTGTATTATAAATCTAATATATTTTCCACATTGCTAACCTTGGCTGAGTGGTAGCACTCTGATCTCAGTCAGAATGTTGTGAAAAATGAATTATCAGTGCGAGATGGATTGTGCTTGCAAAACATCTTGTAATGATTGTTCTCAGCTTGGGATTCGAGGAATCAAAGGAATCAAGAAGTGCAGAGTATTTTTCAGCTCTGATCTCCAGCATCTGCAGTCCTCACTTTCTCCTAGAGTGTGCACTTGACAGACTGCATGGGAGCTTGACTTGGGTAAACAACTTGAAGTCACATGGAGTAGCCCTAAGGGAAAGAGTTATGAATAGAGGACAAAAGCAGTCAAAATCATTCTACTGTGTGCTCTGTTGAGTGACCCATATAATATGTTGGACAGAGGTAGTCAATTGGAAAAGTAACACTTATCTTTTGATTGCAAATGTTTTAATGCATATCACCTGAACTGCAGCACTAACAGACATTGTGCACGATTTTTTTTATATAGATATTTTTATTATAAATTTAGCATTTTTACAAGTTTACAAAAATAAACAATACTCTCAAGTATAAACCATTGATATACAATTAAATCAAATATACAATAGTCAAAATTTAACAAAAGAAGAAAGAAAGAAAACAAAAACCAAAAAAGAAAAAAAAAACAAAACTCAACTATCTACTAATCTAACCTATAACTAACCAGAGTGTATATTTAAGTCTCTTACATGTTCGGAATGTGTTAACATCAGATGTAATAAAACCAGCCAGGTTTGTAATCTCAGTTAAATAAAAGCTCTTGTTAGGATAGCCGAGATATCTGTATTTATGTAATTCAAGAAGGGCTGTCATATTTTATAAAATAATTCGGTCTTTCGGTGCACCATATTTGTAAGGAAGTCAAGGGAAATACATTCCATAATTAATCTGTGCCAATTTGAAAGTCCAGGGGGGCCCTCAGTTCTCCAAAATATTTTTCCTTGCACAGAAAGAAAGAATAGAAAATAGTCTCTTCCCGTACATGTCCAGGGAGGGAAAGTTCGAAAAGCCCAAAAGGAGAGATACATGGTCCACTTTAATTTCCGTTCCTAGAATTAGCGTAAATATCAATGGCGAGAGGGGACATCCCTGACGGCAGCCCCTACCCACACTGAAGCTATCCGAACCTAATCCATTGGTAACCACAACTGCTTTGGTATCACTATACAATGTTGAGACCCATTTGGTAAACACCTGTCCAACGCCAAACCTTTCCAATGTGTAAAACAAATATGACCATTCAACCCTATCAAATGCCTTTTCCGCGTCTAATTAAAC
>NC_057736.1:33984034-33989099 GCF_004010195.1 Chiloscyllium plagiosum | reverse complement strand
GCTACTTCGCCTTGTCGAATGCCTTCCTCTTTCGGACCAGAGCTGGGGAAAAGTCCTGGAATAACATGACCTTGGATCCTTTATAGATCATAGCTTGGGGGTCTTTTCCAAGATTTATAGAGGCTTCTAGGAGTATCTGCCTCTCCTTGTAGCTCTGCAGCCGGAACAGGACCGGGCGTGGGCGCTGGTTCGAGCCGGGCCCGCGTATTGCGACCCAGTAGGCCCATTCTACCCTTACCTGGCCTGATCCAGCTGCCAGATTTAAAAGCTGTGGCAGCCACTTCCCGAGGAACGCTGTAAGCTGGCCTTCCTCTTCCCGTTCGGGAAGGCCCAGCAAATGAATATTTTTTCGACAACCTCGATTGTGCTGTAGTTTCGGAGGTCGCGGCCTTTAACTCCGCCGCTCCGACTCAGCGCTCGATCTCCTTAATGTCTCGGTCGTGCCTCTGCAGCGCGGCCGAGAGTGAGTCCCATCGATTTTGGGACTCCTCAATAAAAGCGCCGATCTTCGTATCCAGCTTGGAGATCATCTCCACAAGGCTTGTCACTGTAGTAAGTCCCCCGGGGCGGCTGTGGACGCCTCTGTTGCAGCTGGAGAGGGTGGGGGAGGGGTTCCTGCTTGCTGAGAGCTGCGGGCTCCCTTCCCATTGGTCATTTTTACTAAATATTAGACTGTTTAAATGTAATACTAAGCAACTAATTAAATTAAACAGCTATTATGAATGATTTGGTGAGTGTGATGGGGGTGGGTGACCCACTTTACCCAAGTCTTGGGAAGAGCACTATAGACTCAGACTTGCTGGGTCGCCGCCATCTTGGATCCCCCCATTATGCACAATTTCATGTCAATACTTCCATGAATGGCCACAGCTGGAAATTTCAAATAAAGGAACACTCTCAGCAGTTTAGATTTTGAAATAAATTTTGATTTAAATGTTGATCAGTTCTAGGGGATATGATTTTACATGTTTTTGTATGTATTTCTGATGTAAAATGGGTGCAAAAAATGATCAGTTTAGCAATCAAACACATGTGTCTAGTTTAAACAGGTACTGATTTGTTACAACATTAATGGAGTATTTTTCTTGGGAATCTTTCATGGATACCAAGACTGAGCCGATGTTAGCTTGTGTTTCTTCAAACTTAAATTGAAAGAACTCAAATTCTAATTTAAATTATGCAGCTTTCTGTTTGATTTCCTTTATGATCAGATACTGATCTATTTTGAAAAGTGAAGTATTACAATTTTAATCCCCATGCTTTTTTTTAATGTTTAATTTTCTTTTCATCTTTTTTTGTAGGTTGACCGGATTTCAGCTTCCTCCTCCGATTGTGAGTTCAAGTTCTGTTCTCACTCTGTGGCTTCTCAGTGATTATGCAGTGAGTGCCCAAGGCTTTAGAGCAGTCTATGAGGGTAAGTACTATTCTTAAAATCATTGGTGAAGATACATGTTGTGCTGCTGCAATAATGAGTTTAAAGTCATTCAAAAAGCAATTCGGGAGAAACTATTGTTTATACAGAGGTCCTATGTTTTTCATGCCTTTGAGCACAAAGGGGATTTTGCTTTTTGAATTGGTGAATGTTGAAAATACAATCTACTCATGACACATTCATGAAAAGTCATGCATTGAAGAGCAAAGGTTCTAATACAGTGCCAATGATCTTTAGTCTTCAAATACCACTGTGATCAGACGCTGTGGTATGAAAAGCATGTATTACCTTGTTCCTTTTTGAATGATGCTACCAAAAAGAATATGGTAGTGGCTTGGAAGATCATTTAATGAAAGCTTAGTTACTCCCCCCAAATATCAAAAGGAAAAGAGGTAAGTAGCATTCCAACAAGGACTTGAAATTTCTCAAGTTCATTGTATTTTGAGCTAAGTATTTTCTCAGACTGCGACGGAACTTGTAACCTTAACAGGTCTGGTTTCACCTGGAAGGAGCCACCAATTGGAGACTGCTTTGAATCACAAGAATCCCATGTTCACATTTTCACTTTGACTGCCAGATTATCTTGTCACCTGTTTTCCAAGAATATAGCAGGAAAAGATGCATTTCACTCCAAAGCAACTCTTCAGTTTTCCCAGAATTTCATTTCAAACAACCTTCAAACTTTAAAATTACAATGCAAATGTCAGTCACTGACAGTATATTTTGAGAGAACAAAAGCAACCTGTGTACAAATCCAAAATTTAAGAGATGAACAGTCCATGCCCACCATGATGGAATGTGAGTGCCATGAATAGAAGAGATGCGCTGTATTGGTGTGTCTGGATCGCAATAATTTGCCCCTTTCCTTCTGATGGACATGTACCTTGTTCACATCATCTTGTATATGCACAAGCAAACTAACCAAGTTTTATTAATTGGCATCATTCTGGTTTTGTTTCTAAACTTTAAATACATTTTGTGTGCCAAATGAAAATGAATGGAAACACTGATTCCTTTTTTCTGAAAGGAAATGGTAGGTTAGGTGACTGTAATTAATTTATACAGGGAGAGCTACTGAGATCTGAATTATACACAAGCCATATGCTGCCAGATGTTTTGTTACTTTGCTTGCAACTGAAGTGCATTGTTTGGTCATACTGAGACGAGAGAAAATTCACCAGACATCTGTTAATCAAAATCAATCATGGTTTAGGAAGCAAATTCAACAGTAAATATAATGTTTTGGGATATTGTCTGAAATAAAAGCATTATGTAAACTGGGAACAAAACTGCTGCAAAATGGGAATAAGCAAAGTGAGGGAGCAATTTAATAAAGCTCAGATCAGGTTCAAATACAGGAAAAATTACTGTTGTGATGATTTATTTCACAAAAATGCATGTGCTTTTTTTCACACATTATGAGAGGACAATTGTTTCATTAGTTGTTTGAACTATCGGGATTATTTAAACGATGGAATATCCCAAATGCAACTTTTAAAGATGTGCACTTTGGCTTACCTTTGTCTGATTTGCAGCCAGATGTTGTATCCCTCATAAATACCATATTAGAACTTTCTGGAAGTTGCATCAGATACTGTGTGTCAGCACAATGAACACCACTTATTCAAATAGTTAATCAATATGATTGTTTAATGGCTTAAGATGTGGCAGATATGCTGTGTCTGTCTTATTCTTCAGTTTACTGTTTCTAACTGTTGATTCTTTTAAAATGGTGACATTCTGAATGTGCTGAAAATGCTATCATATTACAATAAAATAGTGAAACTGACATTTGCTCAACTGTCTGTTCCTATGCAAAATACTGACTAACAATGAGCAAAAAAAATGATACCAATGAGATTCTTCAATGGAATTTATGACTTTCATACAAGTTCTGAGGGAATAAACTTAAAGAAGATGATTCAACAAACACTGAAAACTTAAAGCCTTCACTGATGATCACTATTGTAAAGATGTCAGCAATGTGATGTTGAAGAGAGCTTGAGAAAGAGATAAGATGAAAGTGCATTACTTTACTGGATCCATACCACTTAGCTCAATCACAAGATTAAATTATTCATTTTCTGTTGATTCTTTAAAGAGCAAGCTTTTTACCAAGACTACCTTCCAAAATCTCAGACTCAAGGATGTACGATTAAGATGAATACCCCTCTGTCTGTCTTAATCTATTTCAGAATATTTATTCACTTACCATTGTTGCTTCCTCAATATCACTTATTTCTGAAATAAATTCATCATTTACAAAACAGAATTTTAAACAAATATATGTATTTGCCATCTAATAGTATTGCTTTCTTCACTGTCATATAGCTAAATATGTGTTTATGATTCATTGAAAATGCTTAAATATATATTGCAACTGTTAATAGTAATATCTTTTACCCCATGTGCTGAGCAGATGATCAGTTTAACAGATTTAAGCATACATTGGCCTATTTATTTAATCGCTACTGGAAATTTGTATAAACCTTTGAACCTGAGCAAAATTCCATAAGGAAATCAATGAATAATTTTGTATGTTGAAATATGTTGAAATCCAAGTCATGTTCTGTAGTAAAGATAGTGACTAAAAAGAATTTGGCAGGAAAATGGCTAGGTGGCAGAATGCAAAGTTTAGGAATGTAAAATCAGTTCTGACAGGGGGTTGAATTTTCAAAGCAAGGCAGGAACCCAGCAATCAAATACATCATGAAATTGCACATCCAATTAAGGTTCATGTGCCCATATTGGGCAGGAGGTAAGTTAAGCACCCAGTTTGTGGTGTTGAACAACTCCAGTTAATGGACTCTGCTTGCTTTGCTGAATAGAGGGGATACCTTCTCAGAAAGCCAGGAGATAAATCATGAAGCAGAGTGGCCATGTCAACAATGAAAAATGTCACACTCTACCTGACCCTGGTTTTCACGTCAATCTTTAGATTTTCACAAATCAAATGAACTTTCTCCCTACATTGAACCCAATTCCTGGGCACTAACATGGATCTGACACTTCAGGTTCATTAACTTCATGGGAAATTATTTCTTGGCCAGGACATTTCCTGTTCTCACCACTCCCTATGGTGTGTGTTGTTATTGTAACAATGTCAGCCAGGTTGACTTCATAGAATAGGAGTTCTCTGATTGGGACTGTTAATTTGACCCAATGAAAGAAACCTGGCTAGCAGATATAAATAGGAGTGTCAGAGGCTCGATTCACTCTTGAGAACTGGCTCTGAGGGAGCCTGATCAGTGTCAAGCACTATGTACATGTAAATAAAGGGTGACTCTGTGATGGGATATCAGTCTTGGTGGAGCTATTGCCTCTCTGTGGAGACGAGAGAAAGAAATATGTTTCTGAAGAAATTCACTTGTAGCATTTGTCTTTGAGTTGGGATAAACATTTCTGACATCATAGAGTCATAGAGATGTACAGCATGGAAACAGACCCTTCGGTCCAACCTGTCCATGCCGACCAGATATCCCAACTCAATCTAGTCCCACCTGCCAGCACCTGGCCCATATCCCTCCAAACCATTCCTATTCATATATCCATCCAAATACCTTTTAAATGTTGCAATTGTATCAGCCTCCACCACTTCCTCTGGCAGCTCATTCCATACACGTACCACCCTCT